>NW_007578648.1:45655-60626 GCF_000690725.1 Stegastes partitus | reverse complement strand
CCCTAGTGAGGATTAAGTGGTGTATAGATGCTATCCAACTGAAGGAATACCAATACAAACTCTCTGCTCACATCCCTTTTCTTCTTCTCTCTCTGAAGGGCACTACAGGTCAAGATGGCCTCCCAGGCAGCGACGGTGACCCTGGAGAAGATGTGAGTGGATTAAACTTAGGGTCACAAATCTCTACAAACCATCTGTATTTGCTCTAAATCTACAAACTTATTTTTGTTTCTGCTGTTTGTCTCGTCAGGGTCCTATAGGAGTCCCGGGGTTGATGGGAGAGCCTGGACCATTCGGTGTCAAGGTAACAGAAGAAGTCAAATAGACAGTTAGACACACACCTTCATTAATGTTTAAATCTTCTCACTGTTGTAGTTTAGTTTGACTTAAAAATATCAATAATCAAGGATGATTTCTTTTTAAAGCCATGCAGTTATGTTTCAGTCATTAGTGGCAAAGTGAAGCTGAATACTGGAGTGCCTATCAGCCTTAATCGTTATTTCACTGGCAAACACACACAGATGCAGATTCAGAAACCTTCACTGCTGCAATTAGGAACAATGGCAGGGCGGGGGGAGCAACAACAGCAAAAACAAGAGCCAGTTCAGGAGCCTCTGCCATCAGCTGAGTCATTATAAGGCCTTGTGGCTGGTGGAAGGAAGGACCTCCTGTGCCGCTTGGTCCACTGCCAAGATATGGTGGAGCGGGTGGCTGGTTGTCTGTGATGACCCACAGCTTGCTCAACATGCGCCTCTCCTGCCTATCACCTGTGAATGTTCAGCTTCATACTATGGGATGGTTCTTGTGTGAACACCCAAACCCACTGTTTTCTTTAAATGAGTCATAAAATGTTGCAATTGCTGTGAAACTCTGCAGCATTACATGGAAGTCTATCAAAAATGAAACCTATAATAATACCTTGGATTTCTACATCATTTATATCCCAAAACTTTACAGCTGACAGAAGATATATTGTGTTGTAGTGTACTGCATACATTTAAGCTGTTCTGTTCTTCTTCTACAGGGCAACAAAGGGGATCGTGGTGTCAGAGGAGCTCGAGGCAGAGTGGGCGCTGTGGTGCGTAGGCAACAGCCTTCTCACCTAAAGATTTACACGTGTTTTTTTAACAAAAAGCCCCAAACTGTAAACATGTTTTGGAGTTTTGGACCTACACTAGGGACTAAAAGTCAGGACAGCCCCAATGTCTACAACTTGTTTTTTCTCGTTGTCCTTCTATAATCGGTCCGTGGTAAGTCCCCCACCTTTATCTAAATGTCATGTTCTGATGTCTCGAAGCTAAAAGCAGTCCTGACATTTGCATGTACAGGTCCCCCATAGGGAAGTGAGAACCAGTCAGTGGTCTGTCTGCTGCTCTGTTCATTGTTTTATTCAAGAGCATTGCACTAGAAGGGGGGCATAGTTAACTCTGAGGTTTAAATAAAACGTAGACAGCAATAAGGACTTAAATTATAAGGCAGCAAGTAATTATCTAACTCATAATACAATAGTACAATACACAAATATGTCAATTTAAAAAAACAGAAAGAAAGTGAGATACATTCAGATAAACAAAGCTTTTAGGGAGGGAGACGTACATGTGTCTTAACAGGGGTGAGTTTCATTAAATACACCATTTCACTCTCACTTCACATTTTTCAGTTCAGCTAATATGTGCACATGTCAGCAAAACACAAGTCCACAAGGAGAATTCTGTCAGTTTTGGCTCTAAATCTAATTTAGAAAGTAATGTCGAATCGTGCAATAAAAAAGGAGTGGTTCTCCCAGAGAACTTGGAAAATTTCCCAGTTTCACTTTCACTTCAAGTTGTTGGACATAAATGAGGCCATTCAGGACTCAGTGACCTTATAAAGGGGAATCAGAAAAGGGAATGTCCCTAAAAGAAACACAAACAAAAAAAACACACTGTTGGTGCAGATTACAACAAACAGACAAACTGAATATACTTTGTTATAGTCTAGAGAAGAGTTTATGTATATTTGAAAAACACCCTATGATAAGTTAACTTGACATAGGGAGCAGCTGGTGCACAAAAGTTGGCCATAGTAATTTATATAGAGATGAAGTAGAGTTTGGTTTATGAAATGGCAAAAAAAAAAATTGTTAAGATTCCCATAAATTTCCAGAAGTCCAAAAGTCTGAAACCCAAATATGTGCAGTTTACAGTGATACATGCTACATTAGAAGAGTAGATGAACTGTAATAACGCTTTAGATTTTACTGATAACCAGTGAAACGAGGCCAGAACATGGGCGATATGGTCTTTGTTCTTGGTGCCACTGAGACAATGAGTCCTTCTGATGGTTTTCAGATCACCTGCAGGCAAGATAAGGCTGACTGGAGAGTATGATTTAATGGTAAATGGCATGTTCTTTGCACCTTTTAGTGCTTAACAATGTGTTTACAAGGTACAACCTGTAGCACAAATTGCTGTTTTTTCTGGCATGGGAACATTTTAAGAGTTGAACCTAATGTCTGATGTCAAAGTGAAATCTGTCAGCAGTTGAATGTTCAACCCTTAGCAGTCACACCACTGCTGCACATCAAACTGTGTGAGGTGGAATATATTAGGTAGCAAGTGATAATTCAGTTCGTGATGTGTTGGAGGCAGAAAAAATAGGCAGAATCTGAGGCACTTTGACAAAGACCAGATTGTAATGACTGGACGACCGGGTCACAGCATCTCCTAGACAGCAGGGCTTGAATGCAGGTGATCGGTACCTTCAAAAAGTGGTCAAAAAGCGGCAAAATCAAAACTCATATATATGTTGCAAAAGTTTTTGCATTTCTGTTTGTTTGTTTGTTCAACAGGGAGGTGAGGGAGAACGAGGAGATGCAGGAGTACCGGGACAACCAGGACCAAAGGGCCTCCAGGGCCAGACAGTGGGTACACACAGCATACCACAGAACCTGCAAATCAGTTATCGTTATTTTGGCTGATATCATCTCTTAGTAAAAATCAGACATCATATGGTTCTTACAACCTGAAATAAAAACACAATCAGGTTGAATTCACGCTTAAAAAAAGTGTTTTGAACCACAACACTGAACGAGTTTTGTCACGTTTTGTTACTGATATATTGCACACATGTATTCTTATACTCATACACCTTTGCACAAACACAACATGCAGACACAGTCATGCAGGATATATTTTATCTGTTCTTCTGTTTCTTTTCTTAATCTGTGTATGTATTTGTTTTTTATTGTTGTTGTTTTTGTTGTTGTTTCCCCCTGGATTTTTAAGTCTATCTAGGCTGCAACTTAGCCGTAGCTACACAAAATTACTACCTGGCTTCTCTTTTTATGTACCAGTGTTCAACTTCAGTGCTTGTTTTGGGAGATTTAAAAACTATTATTTAGGGATGTTGATGATTTGGCATAAAAATGTAAAATCTGTCGATATTGTTGTCATTTTTTTTGCCTATAATGAGAACTGATAAAATAATGCCTGGATTTTGCCGGCATGTACCGGTGGGCAAATGATGAGCGTGTGAACAAGTGTGGCTGCAGCAACAAACACATATCGGTATCGGTTGATATCAGAATCGGAAATTGAGAGTTGGACAATATCGGCATATCGGACATGGGCGCAGAATTGTTTAGACAGCTTGCGTGAATATGTCGTATTTGTTTTTCTTCAGGAGTATTTCTGTCACATTTGTAGTTATGAAAAACAGTGTAGATGTGTTATTAGGCGTTAGTGTTTAACTCGTGTTTTTCTTTTTCTCTCCAGGGTGCCAAAGGTGAGACAGGATCTGATGGTGAAACGGTGAGTTCTTTAACCACACTGTGAAAATTGTGACGGGTTACCGAAGTTGGTACAAGATGCTTAAAGTTCCTGGCAGGTGAACAAAGTACAGGGAGCAGAAAAAAAAGGCAAAATCCAGGGACAGAGGAGGAAAAAAAAGTCCTAAAGTAAAAGAAAACTTGCAAACAGAGAGAAACAGGCGAAAGTTAAATAGAAGGAAACCAATACAGGAACAGAAAATAACACAGAGGAAGGGAAGAAGATTTGACTGATTAGAAGTGTGAAGACAATCCGACCAATGGTTGGTGAAGTTTTAGAGGTGAGCAAGAAAACTGGCAGGAAAGAAAAAACTAGAAAACAAAACATGAACAGGAAATACTGCAGCTTGTGGTGTTTTGTGTGTGTGGTTAGCCTGAGAGATGGTGTAATGATCGTATGTTAGCATTGAAGAGCAGCGCTGCACGAAGGATGTTGAAATGCTGGTGGTTGGTTTGCAGCCGCTTCACCTGCCGAGGGAGTTTTCACACGTCCTGGCAATTACAGTTTACATCCCCCCCTTGGCTGATGCTGCTGAACTCATCCGTAGTTCAGTGTCCCAGCTGCAAACATCACATCCTCAGTCTCTGATCGTCATCTCAGGAGACTTTAATCATACATCGGTCTCTACCACTCTCCCCAACCGGAGACGGTGGGGCCTTGGACCTGCTGTGTGCCGACACCAGGATGTATATGACTTAATTATTGTTATTTTCTTGTACTTTCTATATTTTTGGATGCTGCTGTGGCGTGTAAATTGCCCAGGTCTGGGATAAATAAAGTCTATTCTATTCTATTCACAAACAGCCAGATACTCGTCTACTTGTATCACATCTTATCCTCACTAACCACATTCAAACTGAAACTCAAAGCAAGTGCTTTAATCACAGAGGACCTGGGGGGAGCTGGTTGCTAACAAAAAGCCACTGATTGCTCATTCTTCTTGTGGGCTCACCACAGAAGCCCCTTTCTCTCATCATTGCGTTAGAGTTGAGTATGTCCTCAGTCCAGCAGCGTGCCGTGAAGCCTTCAGCTTTCTCCTTCATGTCAGCCACAAAAGCAAGACTTTCAAGGAAATCCAACCCTGTCGTAGACATTTGCTCAACACAATGACAAATTTCTTATGAAACCAGTAGAAGTCACCAGCAACCAGTAATTATGAAACCACAAACAGGCAAAAATGTCTAGAAAGCTTTTTATATTTCCTTGTAAGATTTGATCTTCGGGGAAACCAGAGCTTGAGTCTTTCTTTCTCCTTTTACTGAAGTGTTTCATGGTTTTAATCACAGATGAGTCACTCTGCTACTGTACAGACTTCATCAGCAGTGTGTTGTCGTTTTGCTTTGCCTTTCTAACACCTGTAATAAAAGACACCTAAAGCCGTGCTGCATTCAAAGATTAAAGCTGTTGAGTCACCTAGACTTCATATTTAACAGATGTGATGTCTTCAGTTCACATGCTTGATTGTAAAAGACATGGTGTAATTAAAGTCTAACTTCAAAACATCATTGAAGCGTCTCTTGACCTAAATATACAGGAAAGGGAAATTTCCTGTCATCATCTTTTTTTTGCACCTTGTCTTTCCTGTTTTTCAAGCGTTACCCATCTGCCATGTGATAATGCAGCAAACCGTCAGCCGCTGTTTGTTTTTGTTTTTTTTGAAAGCTCTTGCGGTTATTAAAAATTCCTGTTCAGTTGCACGTCTGTTTGTTTTGTTTCTCTGCAGGGCGCAGGAGGAAAAAAAGGCGCTAAAGGAGATAAAGGCCAAAAGGTGTCGTCCCACGTACTGTACTCTCCATTTCATTTCCTCTTTCAACACCTACTGGGATTTACTCACTGCAGTTTGTTCCTCTCTCGTCTTACCTTTTCAGGGAAGTGCGGGCGACGGCGGCGACAAAGGACAGGTGATCAAAGATTTGGTTTATATTTAGCTTTTGCCCTGACGTCACAGAAATACGCACACACATCTAATAAAGCTGAAGAGTTTCCAGAGTGGGACGAGCGCCATACGAGGCCTGGCTTCATGAAAATCATAAAGAATACAAACAACAGGTCAAACAGGGCAACGTAGCTCTTTTTATAATGAGAGCAGACATCATACTATTAAATCATAAACATCTGGTCAAAGACTAGTGTCCAGAAGAGCTTTTGGGGAGGGATGATTAAATGTAAAAGAATAAAGTTAAAGAATGGAGGCCTTGTCTGTGCTGTATACTGCAGAGTGTTTGTTTAGATATTGGCCACTTTATTAGGTACACCCGGCTAGTTTGGACCCACTTCTCCTTCAGAAGTGCTTTAATTCTTCCAGGCATAGATTCAACAAGGTGATGGAAAAACCCCTCAGAGTCTCTGATCCATATTTTAATGATAACATCATGTAGTTGCTGCAGACTTGTGGGCATCTTCTTCATGATGTGAATGTCCCCATTCCACCACATCACAAAGATCTGCAGACTGTGGAGGCCATTTAAGAGATGATTTGAAGTATGTGACACAGCACAGTGTGCTGCTGAAAGTAGCCGTTACAAGAAGGGTACACTGTGGTCACGAGGGGATGGACGTGAAGAGCAACAGCACACATGTAGGTGTGGCATCAGCATCGGGGAAAAGCACAGGAAAGGAGAATAGACAGAGGACAGGAAAGACATGAGGCTAGCCTATAAAAGTGGGTTTTTAACAGTTTTTTAAAGACTCCACAGAGTCAGCAGATCTAATCGCAGTCGGCAGATTGTTCCAGAGCTTAGGAGCAACGACCTCGGAAAGCACAGTCACTTCTAGATTTAAAAAGGGAGCGAGGAACAACCAAGAGGCCTTGATGGTTGGATCGGAGAGGTCGGCTGGCAGAGTAACGTTTTAATAATTCAGATGGGGACTAGGCCATGAAGGGCCTTTTAAGTAATTAACAATATTCCCAGTGAAGGGAGGCCAGAATTGGAGTGATGTGGGACTTACGGCTGGTTTTTGTGTATAATACAAGGCAGAATCGATCCATGCTTTCATGCCATAGTTCTGACTCTAGTTATTTGAATGTCACAGCAGAAATTTAGACTCCTCAGACCACACAAGGTTTGTCTGGTCTTCCTTGGTCTAATTTTAGTGAACGTGTGCTTACATCAGCCTCAGTTTCCTGTTCTTAACTGACAAGGTGACAGCTGTCGTGATCTCCTGCTCCTTTGAGGATCAGCATGCTGTGAGTGCAGAGAAACCACTCTGTCAGTTATTTGAGTGACTGTTGCCCTCCTATGTGCTCGAAACGCACTGGTCATTCCTCTCAGACATCAACAAGGCCTTCTTTATTTGTGGGAGAACTGCCACTCACTGGATGTTTTGCTTTTGCTTTTTGGACCATTCTCTGTAAACCAAAGACCAAATGCTTACATCAGCATGTCTGGTACAAACGACCAGTCGCTTACATCATCTTTCTTCCTCATTTTGATCCTGATATGGCACTCTTGCCCGTGTCTATGTGCCTAAATGCATTACGTTTCTGCACTGTGATTCGCTGAATACGTTTTTGCTTTAAACAGCAGCTGAAATGGTGTAGCTAATCACATGGCTGGTCAGTGTATAAAGGAAAAATAATGGACAGAATACATGATAAACCAGTGGGTTAGTATGCTAAAAAGAGCAAAATGTAAAAGAAATACAACATGTGAAGCAGCTATCATGTGTACAGTACGAAAGTAAGTAGAGTGGTTATAAACACTATTATCAGTAAACAGTTATGGGGTCAAAAGGACAAAATGTGCAATATGAATATGGTCCGAAAGTAATTTGTACGATTTTGCTCCCTCCGTTCATCCATCGTTTCTGACAGCGGGGGCCAAAAGGAGCAGTCGGTCGTAGTGGTGTCCCCGGCCCTGTCGGACCGCCCGGCATCCCAGGGACCAGAGGAGAGCGCGGTCCCATCGGTGACCTCGGTGTTAAAGGCCGAGCGGGACCCAAAGGAGTTCAAGGTCCACCTGTGAGTAGCATCTGCATGAGTGTGGACTTAAAAACCATCTTTTTTTTTATTGAGCTCTTAAAACTGCTTTCAGTCGCAGCACTTTTAATGTCAACTTTTGAAAAGACCATCCATCAAATGAGGCCTCATCTCATTTCAGGTTCTCACATGCTACTAATTTCCGCCTTTTTCTAGTGAATTTAAGATATTTGGTTTTTGGACTGTTGGTCAGACAAAACTACACATTCAAGGAATCCCTTGAAAGTAGATTATGCATCTCAGTGGATTTATTTCAAATTAAATTAGAAGAAAAATACATTTTATGCCCCTTTGTACTCCAGGACATGGTGGGGTTTTTCAGTTTTATAGACCTAATGGTTAATCAAGAAAATAATTGGCAGATTATTTGATAATTAAAACAATCATGAGCTGCATCTGAAATAATAGTTTTATTTACAGAGTATTTAGTAGTTGTTATACGTCCTTTTTCTATATAAAGATATATTTTAACTGTCTTGTACTTTAATGGGGGCAGTTAAGGCTACCCACAGAAGGGTTTTAATTGATTTTTATTCAGTTCATAAAGTTCACCATGTTTACATCTATTTGTTGTGTTTTTCACAACACTTACATTTGACTTAAACACTCCGTAGAGACTTGCGTGACCTGTTAAAGTCAGAGTTTTTGTGGCAGAGTTGATAAACTGAGGCTTCTCTGTCCTGCAGGGTCCTGGTCTGACTGATGAGCAGGTCCTGCAGCTCTGCAAAGGTGTGGTCACGGCCCAGATCTCCCAGTACGCCTCCTCAATCCGAGCCAAGTGCTCTCAGGGCTGCCCCATTAACAACCGGACACTGATCGGGCCCCCCGGAGCTCGAGGACCGATGGGATCAACAGGCAAAGCTGTAAGTCTCACTTCTGATTCCAGCCACGGATGGTGGGAAAGACCGCGAGCTCATACCTCCAGATCTGTGGATAATAGTCTTCGGTGGACAATTTTGTCATCAGATTTTTTTTTGTTAAGATCTCTAATAAGATTTAAATTCCTCATGTCCTGTTGTAGGCATCTGCTTTTCTCATTTTTTACGCAGTGTAGAACAGAAAAAGTGAGCAGAAAACAATCAGAAACTGCACAAATAAAACATCTACATACTGTTTTTCTCTTCAAACTATCATGATGATATCGTAATAAGTTACTCTGTGAATTCCTGTCTTTGATCCCGAATTTCCACATGTAACTTTGCACCATTTCTCCCTCCATGTTTCAGGGTAAAGCAGGAAAAGCCGGAGCAAAAGGAGCCCGAGGAGTTCAAGGCGACAGAGGCCTGGAGGGACAGAAGGGAGCGCAGGGCGACAGAGGTAACATCTGATTCTCAGACTATATGATTTGTATTTATGAAGCATACTGACAGCAGTAAGTCTGTCAGTGATTATTGTTCATCCTCTTCATACATTTTCCTTCTTTTAATTTAGTAATTCACATGTTCAGACTACATGAACTGCATAGTTTGTCTCATAAAATTAACAATTCATGCCTTAAGATTAACAGCCTTTATTTCAGTTTTTGGTTAGAGACTGAGATATGTGAACCTCCTGCAGGTTTATGGGTTTAAAGAAATAGTTTGTGACAGTACAATGAGCACTTTGAGAGAGTATTTTAGCCATTTAAGGGCAAGAATGAATGCAAAAATGAATAATTCAAGAAAAAAGTGGACTTCTGAACACATCAGAATTTATGGACACAAATTTATCTCAGTGTCAGTAAACAGAAAAATAAAAAGTTCTACTTAGGAGGTCTGCAGCCATAACGAGAACAGCTCCCTCCTACCTGAACTCTCTCACTCACTACACTTCCTCCCGCTCACTACGCTCGACCAACAAAAAACCCCCTGAAACAACCACCAAAACAGGGCCCCAGGTCGATAGCTAGACTCTTCTCCTCTGTGGTTCCCCAGTGGTGGAACTCTGTTCAATCTGCTGACTCCCTCTCAGTCTTCAGGAAAAGACTAAAGACCAGCTCTTCACTGAACACCTTTGCACTTGACAGACTGATAAACAAAAACCTCCCACGCAGCCTGCTGTTGGCATCAACACCCTATCCCTTGACTTTTTCTGTGTTCTATGGCACTTATCCAGATTCTTTCTTCCTGACTACATCCTTGCTTGTGTTGTATCTGCTCTCAGATGGACGTCGCTTTGGACAAAAGCATCTGCTAAATGAAATTGTAGAATTGTAAAAATTGTAGAAGCTCTTTGTGTTTTTTGTGTGTTTTTTTCCCCCAACAGGTAACAAGGGGCCTAAAGGTGTTGCTGGTGATCCAGGTACAGGTCTGCCAGGACTGGACGGACCACAAGGACTCAGAGGTATGGCTTTGTTCCTCTCTGCATGGTCCCGAGGCTGCTCTGGTTTATTTTGCACCACATGCTCCTCTTGTATTTGACACAGTTTAAACTATTTAAATAAGCGGCCTGACTTTGGCATTTTACTCTCCCAGGTTTACCAGGTCACCCAGCAGAACCTAAAAACGGCATGGAGGGTCCCCTTGGCCCTCGTGGCTTCCCTGGTCCGGTGGGTCAAACCGGTATGGTTGGGATCGCGGGCGTGCCGGGATTTTGCGAGGCGCGGGACTGCAGCATTCACGCACCGGTGATGCGCAAAGAACAGGGTCTGGTGAAAAGACCTGGAAGTGCAAAAATCTGAACCTCAGCACGAGGGGGCAAGGACTGCTATGAAGTTATACCGTTTCTGAGAATCACTCAACTTCAGCGGGTGTCTCAGACAACACAGGGACTGGGTTTTATCGGAGAAAATTTTACATTTATGACTGGTTTGTACAAGAGCTGAAAATCGGACAAAATCTAGTAACGCGGGGAGCTCCTCTAAGAAGTGTTGCAGGAATCCAACCGGCTCAACCGTCCGCCTGAGCCGGACGAGGCTTCCAGTGAACGTTTAGAGCGTTTACACGTAATAAAATCCAAACTCTGCTTCAGTTTTTACTGGAAAAATTCAGCTGAATGTTTTGCAATTTGATAAAACAAGAGTAAATTGTCCGCCGTGATTCCCTCGTTCGGTTTAGTTATTTTATCCTCTGATCACTAAAGAAAATAAAAGAAAGAAATGATGCTCTGTAAATATTTTGTAAAGAATCCTAAATACATGTACTGTGCTCAGAAATACGTTTCAGATAAACTGATGTTTTTTTTAATCCGAGTTTGTAAGTCGTCACATTTTTAAAACCCTGTTTCGGACGTGGCAGCAGCATGTGTGTGACGTGATATTAGGCCCGTCTGAAACGGGATCAGGACTTGTTGTTTTTGTTAAATTCATTGTGAAAAATGATCAGAGAAAAAGCCTGGTATGACATCGGTACCTCTTGACCAATGTCTCAAAATTTTCCACCGATTAAAAAAGTAAAAACTAAACGTCAGATGAGTTTGATTGTCAAGTTATCACAGCAAAGGCTTGATCTGATTGTTGCTGGAGAAGAATGCCGAGGTTTGACGAGAAAGCTTTCAACGTCAGACGTATTTGAACCATCAGAAATAGAAATAAGTAACAAGCAATTTGAGAAAAACTCCCCCAAAAGGTCCCCACTTGATGACTGAAAAGACACCGTACTATTTAGAAATGTGTCGTTTTTGAGCAAAGGTGAGCTGTTGTGCTCGAGATGCAGCAAGTGGGGAACTTTGAGTCAAGAGAGAGCTGAAGATCCACACTTTCCTGGACAGTGTAGCGTTACCTCGAAGCCATTTAAAGCAAGAAGGATTTCTTTTTTTTTTTCATGGAGGAAAGAAAACGTCTAATTACGTAGCTTCGATACACAGAGTTGAGTTTTTAGGGGTTAAGTCACTGATTGGAGAGGGACTTCAATCCTCTATCTGCCTCCTGTCGACATCCGCAGATGAAATAGCATCAGAAAAATTATTGCATTAAGAATTCAGTCCTTTAGATTATTCAGTTGAATGAGACAGTATGCAGATATTTGTATAAAAATTCTTTTATTCTTTTTTTCAAAAGAAGATGAGGGCTACACAACAAAAATACGTATTTTGGCCATTATTGTAGGAAATTAAATAAATAGAGAACAACAACAACACGAAGGCAGTGGGTATGTTGGGTTAGGATGAGGTATTTAAAAAAAAAAAAAGGATTTGGTCAAGTTCATGATTGTTCGAAAACACAGTACAGAGATAAAACAATGTACTTGGCTCAGGTCCCACCCTCCCCCCCCACATATAGATATCATATTTTTAAAATAATTTTCTTTCAAAGTAAACACACATTCAACCCAGAAAGCAAAAAAACAAACCACATTATTCCCTCCCTTATTTGTATAATAACTTTGTGGCTACATTCATACCTTTTTGTGAAATGTCCCGTTAGTGTCTCAGTCAGGCTAATTTTTAAGAGATGACATGATGTGCTACTGTTGATACCAGAGTCAGCTCTAGTAAATTCATAACGTGTTTAGAAAGGCCGCGTTACTTCATTCTTGATTTTAGTTATTTGAAAAGGTCAGAGATCTTTAGAGCTTTAATTCCTGAATTAAAAGCAGTTTCTAAACCAAATCAACGGATTTCATTCAAAGTAGAAGAAGACAAATTAAATTCATTCATTCAGTCATTCATTCATTTTTGTTTTTCAATTTAAAGTCAGTTGAAAGAACCCAAATCCTGAGACATGAGTTAAATAAGGCTAGGGCTGAGGTAACTCTTAATCTCATTGTACTTGTGTATAGTGACAATAAAGGCATTCTATTCTATTCTAACTAAAAAAGAAATAATCACAGACGACATAACTTGGCTTAGCAGAATACATAGTTGTGAAATAGCTTATGTAGTTTGGCATATGTCAAGTGCACAATTAGTGTATTATATAAAATGGAGCATTATACATGCAGTGTGATCTAAAGGCAAAGCACATTTTGGCACATTCAAACAGAGAACATAGTAAAAAGTCACATTTGAGGAGTGGAAATGTTTGGCATGTTGTTTTAAAAAAAAAAAAAGGCCTTAAACCAATTAAAGAAATTCATAAACTTGTTGCCAAAAAAGGCTGCAGCTAACGTTTTTTTCGCTGTCACTTGATCGACATTTAACGTGTTGTCGGTTTATTGTTATAAGGTTTTCTACAGCTTGTTCTGTCTAACAGTCCGAGACAGTCGGATCACAATCACAGGAAACACAGTGACAAATATTAGTTGGCAACAACGGCATAAATAATTAAGCAGGTACGAAAATTCTTGTTTGGTTTTCAGTCAACTGGATTAAAAAAGTTACACAACTATTGTTAAAATTCCAATTTCATAAAGCAAAAGCTGGATTGTTTTTCTCAGCGGAGTCATATGGCCAAAAAAGAGACAACAAACGACGCTTTAAGGTCCGTCTGAGATATAAATAGTCACTAAGTGAAATTTTTGTTGTGGATTTTTCAATTTTTTTCTTTAGTTTTCCGTCAGCCTGCTAATCCATTGATCAGTGTTTTTAACTTTAATGCAAAGATTAGAAGAACGTAGTTTAACATCCATTAGCAGCTCAGTTATTACTTATTAGTAGCAAAATATAAGTGACTTGGACAGCTTTGATTAGCGTTGATACACAGCTAATCCTGCCTGGTCTTTAGTGAAGAGGCTATGTTGAATTTGTTTATTATCATTGTCCATCATCTATACACCGCTCTACCCTCCCTAGGGCAGCGGGGGGGCTTCACACCCTGGACAGGTCACCAGTCTATCACAGGGCTACACTTAGAGACAGACAACCAAGCACACTCACATTCACACCTACGGACAATTTAGAATCACCAATTAACCTCAACATGTTTCTGGACCTTGTGGGAGGAAGCCGGAGAACCCGGAGAGAACCCACGCTGCACGGGGAGAACATGGAGACTCCACACAGAAAGGTCCCCGACTTTGGAGAAGTTTGGACTCCTGAACGCTACCAGTCAGATTCATGAAACTATCAACCCCTCCTTCATCATCCTGTGTTGTTACTGGCATGGAGGGTCTGTGTGTTTGTGCTTGGTTCTGCTGTATTGTTCTCCAACCTCAAGGTCATAAAGATGCTCAGTCCTGCTCCGACAATCTCTGACCTTTTCTTCAAGTACGTTCACAGTGTAGTCGACTAACACAGTGTGCAGCTAACGGGACATTTCACTGTGCAAAGTAGTCAGTGCTGGATATAGCACCTGGACAGGCACCATTGCTGGCTTGTAAACATGAAGTTGTCCTTTTATCTGTTATTTATTCTGATTTCTACTTCCAGTCCTATGAGATTAAAACTATAATTGATCTTCTTAATCGGCGATTTAAAAATCCAGTTAAAATAAATACTACCTTTTAAAATTAAAGACACATCATCCCAGGGCTGTTTTGGCTCAGAATACTGGCGTTTTGTGCATGACCTTACTAACGTATTGCTGGTCGTAGCAGTTGTACAGCCCTCAGATAGAGAAAAAAGTAAAGCCTTTGAGAACATAACATAATGCCACTTTTTTTGATATTTAGCAATGAAAATGCAGAAACTAATGTGTATGTATATTATTACTACTATTGCTGAGTACTCTAGCGTTGGAAGCAATATACCGTCTTTGCAAAGCTTATAATAGACACACAACCGTCTCCACTCACGGAAGGCATTACATGGTGACATAGGTTTGTGTAAATTGCGGATCGCAGCAGCGACCACTGGTAAACCAGCACCTGTGCTACATAGCGGCTTCGTCAGGGGACTCCCAGCCATCCAACAATCACCACAGCCAGCAGGAACAAACTGATAGAGCCTGCAATTAAAAACAAAAAGGTTCATTATTTTATTGAAGTATTTTAGCCTCAGCTGTTCAGATGGATGCTAACACAGCATGAAAGTATAACCCAACAACTGCTGAATGAAAAGAAACTTTGACAAATAGATCCTTTCTCCTGATTGTGATCCCCTTTTTAGTTCAGAGTGAAATATTGTCACACTTATTGGATTTGCTGTGACGCTGAGTTTCACTTTAGTATTGATGAAAGTCTTTCATCAGCACAATTAACGTTGTCACGGTGACATTAGCCTGCGTTATAATCCAACAGTAAGCATTTTCCATCCACTTGTGGCTGTAGACTGGCACTGCACTGATACAACATGTGGGAGGTAGGATGGAGAATTTAAGGAATATGTCCATCCATCCATCCATTATCTATACACCGCTTAATCCTCACCGGGGTCGTGGGGGGCTGGA
>NW_007578648.1:21049-45380 GCF_000690725.1 Stegastes partitus | reverse complement strand
GATAATGGATGGATGGATTTTTTAAATGTGTTTTTGAGATTAAAAAATACATAAAATCACAGCCTGTTGATATAAAAACCAGGACTCACCCTGACTTCTAGGTGCCATCCTGTTTGACACATTACGAGAGCACGCTTTACCGTGGTAGTTGATTATTTCCTCATGACCCACATTCGCAGCCTGTGAACAGATGAGTGAAAATCACACTTTACATAATCCCTCTCAGAAGGGGCCAAGTTACTACAAACATCAAAAAGGTGGGTGACTTACATCGTGGCACGTTATGGTCACGTTCACATCCACACACTCGTCCAGGGTCATCAGTCCGTCTTCAATCTTCATGCAGGGCCGTATGCAGCTATTCTCTGCAGCAAAGGCGTAGGCGATTGTCTGCAAGAATAAACGAACCACAAACAAAAATCTCTTTATGAACAGGAATTTAATTTACCCGAAAACAAGTTACACCTAAGCTTGAGAGCCTCTGTGGGACATCATGTGGCTGCAGAGGACATACAGAGCATTTAGCTTAGTAGCATTGACAGTAGCTGGCAGTAGTACAGTAATGCTCTGAATGTGCGATGCAGAAATCACTCCCTTATTTAGTCATTCTAAATACACAGCAGACGCTCAATAGTTTACTGATCGGTTCATTTGGATTTTCAGACACACGCAGTGCAAGGAATCATTATTTTGCATCATCACTGACAAACAGGGTGTCATGTGCACCCTCACAAAATGTGGGGCACTTCACATTGTAGGGATTTCTGAAGGCAAAACACCATGAAATGGTGAATGGAGCGCACTATAAATAGAGTAATATAGAGTAAATAGAGAGTGATTGTGGACACAGTCTAAATGAGGCAACATGCTCACAGTAACTGTACTAACACACTGATGGGGATCGGGTTCACGACTGTAGTTTAGTGTGTTAGCGTTAGTGCAGCTAAGGCTGATGAGAATATGAGCTGTGCAGGCATATGGGTACCAAAAAAAAGTAGTGGACAAAGGAGATTCGTAACCAGATGACAGTGCTGGAAGAAAGGCTTATGGGGATCACTCAACCTCTGAGGACCACGAGTGTCTGTATAAACTTTCATAGCAATTCATCCAACAGTTGTTCAGATATTTTAGTCTCTGTCACCAAAGCGGTGCTTCAAACAACTGACATTGCCATTCACAGAGCCAATGGCTCAATGAAGGGCAACATCTGAAATGAAAAATAACATTTTGTTTTATCATTTTCAAGCATACAAACCATGCCATTTTATTTATGAGATCATTTTACCTTGTGTTAAAAGAAAAGGAGACAGAGGTTTGCTATTTTATTAAAAATGATTTCAAAAATAAACGGCGGAGTGGTCTTGTTGTCGTTTACCTGTCTATGTGTTCTTTAAGAGTTCTCTGAAAAATCACAACAGTCATCACAGTCATCACACTGCTCGGTGTTGGAACACAGTGAGCTTTCTGTATGAATTTGCGGGGGTTATTTGTACCTTGCTGTTGATAGTCCAAGTGTTTTCGCAGCTTTGGCTGAACCGTAGCGCCCAGGTTCCACAGCACAAATAAGTGGCATCGCTCGTCTTTACTTTAGAGCTGCTACTCACAGACCACAAGGCAGCAGCTGCTGGTCAATGAGAAGAAGAAGAAGAAGAAGAAGGAGAAGAAGAAGAAGAAGAAATGCAACAGGATGTTAATGCTTCTGTCAACCAGTCCCTGCTACATTTATTACTCCTAGATCTGAGCTGTGGAAAAAAAAAACATCAACTTTAAATCCATGAGGTCCAAAATCAGCTTTTATCTTTTACATCTCCTGACAGTGATGAATTATTACAAATTGTAAACTCTGTGCCTAAATTTCATGGCATGTAAGCATCAGGTGTTGTTTCAGACTTCACCTGTAGAACTTTTAGGCTTGTTTTAGTTCATGTTTGTGTGTTTTTTTTTGGTGGAAAGCCTTGTGCTAGCCACTTGTAGTAGTGTTAACATGACCCTTGTGACACATTGTGGGAATTCCCCACGTCCATTTCTAATAAACAGTCTGCTTCCCTCTCACACTGGAAACTACCTGGGACTGCGAGGAAAGCACAGGGAAATCCCAGCGACTTTCACTTTCAGTGAGAGCTGTCGTCAAAACATTTATCACGTGATTAAACTGTCAGCATTAGTCTGAGGCATCAAAACATAAAACTATCTGCTACTGTAATACTTACCTTAAAAAAAAATCATTATGCTAACATTAGCTGAGGTTAAACCAGTACTCAAAAAACACATTTTTAAAGAGAATTATATAAAACATAAGCAATACTCCGCTATTTCTGCCCACTACTTTAAAAAGAGGTTTCTTTTTCTTATACACCTTTTTTTTTTTTACCTCATTCACAGTTAGCAGTCTGATTGCGCGAGACGTAGCCATTCAAATCTCCATAATAAAATCTGTCGATTTACTGTCATCTATCACCTTGCATGTCGTTACCGTGTAAAGCAGTAGTAAACCCACTTTCTAAACCTACAAGAACCGGTTTTCAAATCGGCGCATGCAAAACTGACTTTCATCTCGCAATTGTACTTTTAATCCGGCATGGCTTGTGCTAACATCGTCACTGTCGGCCGGAGCAAGCTAACATTTTTTATAATGCAGTTTGGCGTGACGGATGACGGGCACGAGCATGTTTGTCGCATGTTGGCCAACTTTACACTGTTTAAAACAGTTGCAGATTAATCGTGATTTTAAACGGCTGAACATACTCACTTAAAACGAAGAGACACGGGACGCTCTTGAGGCTCATGATGCTACTTTGATTTGTCCCCCTCTGCCACCGGGCAATTCCTTAGACACCTTCAGGCTTCCGCTTTCGCAGTCAGAGGCGGGGCTAGCAGTAGCCGAGCGCGCTATAAGGGTGGGTGCGATGGATATAAACACGTCAACGGACGGCTTCAGTTGCATCACAAGCGCACTTCAACAACGTCGACATGACTCCAGTCTTGCTGAGCCTCGCGCTGCTGTTCGGTAAGCGTTCTCAAAGCGTTCGCATTTAACCTCCTCGTGATTAGCTCATGCGACAGCACGAGCCACAGTTAGCAAACGTCATATATTTTTTGTTTAATTCAAAAGCCGACTGCGTTTTAATACCATTCATGTGGACGGGACACAACTTCATATAATCTAACTTATCCTGTTTTATTTTATTTTATTTTTATTTCCTCAGGCGTTAATGCTGTTTTGAACGCAGCTGTCATCGGCGACATGCCGGAAGTTGTGGTTTTCCCAGGGGACGATGGAATTCTTCCCTGCACAGCTAAACAGCAGCCCGGTGTCCAGTACAGGGCAGCGAGGTGGTACCAGGTAAAGGAAATGTGCTTTTATGCATTTGCACAAATGTTTTCATCCAAGTTGCAGCTTCAGAGACAGGAAGCATCACACCCGTGTTGCTCATTGGCTGACTGCAGAAGGACTGTTTTTACTTTCTCTTTCTCTTCTTATCTAAAGCCATAAATCATCATAAAGATATCACCAGAGCAGTTTTATCTGTTGTTGTGCTATCATTCAGGGGGATTTCTGTTGGTGCTGTTTCAGTGGATCCATTTTCTTGCTTCTAAATGATATTACAGGCTTAAATTGCTTCCTTGATCAATATTGCATTTCCCATGATGCATTTATCTGTGTAGCAGCTCTTGTGATGGCAATATAGCATCATAAATAAATCAGCACTGATGCTTGTTTTATTACATTGAAGTTTCAGTTAACTGACTCATATATTGCTTTTTGAATCAATAGAAACAAAGCAAAAAGTTATGTTAATTCAAATTTACATTGGAATAATAAAAATTAATGAGCATGTCTGTTGTTTTCTCAATCAGTTCAGTGTTTGGTTTAGAAAATAGCAGAAAATATTGAAGAACTTCATAACCAGTTCCTGAAATATCTTTTTTTTTGTCAAACCAACAGTGTTACCCCCAAATATATTCAGTTTAGTATCACTAAATGAGCAAGAACATAATTAATTTATTGATAGACAACTTTTTGTTCCAGCTTTAAACAGGGTAATTAAGAAAGAAAGCAAAGTTCTTAATTAATTTTGCTCTCAAATGAATGAATCAAAGAAGTGAGGTATGGTAATCAGCAAACGTAAAAATAGTCAGATATGCTGTGGTTATATGTGATGGTAGAAGAAGCAAAATGAAGTAGTGTGTGTCTCTGCCTTTGTTCAATCTGTTCACTTTCTGTCTATTGTCAGATTCTAATATTAAGAAGTGTTTGGTTCTGATCCATTAAACTGCTGTATAAATCTAACGCTGTTCTGATGGTGTTGCAGGTCAGAGAGGATCCGTCTGATAGTCTCTGGGGCCTTTTGACCAGAAACCTCCCAAACGGTACGACCAGTTTGTACGCTGGCGTGGAGAGAGAGGTGTCGTTTCTGGACGAGTCCAACAGCATCTACCTGCCCAACGTGACGTGCGGCGACAGCGGCGTCTACTTGTGTCACCTGGCAGCACCTGTGGGACAGCAGATCCGAGAGGGGAAGGTCCTCCTCGCTGTGGCAGGTTCGTGTCTGTGTTTGCAGATCATGTTTGCTTCAGATTCTACAAATATGTTTCCAAAGGCTCCCTGAAGTATCTGATATTAAAATAAAAACTAATCAGGGGACTTCCAGGCAGAGCAGAGCATTGATTTGACAAAAATGTGGATCCATGACTTGTGGGATGGAGTTTGGGAGAACAGTGATCTTTAGAGTTTCCTTGAAAAATTCACCGTGCTCCTCAAATATCAACCTCATGAGAGCACTAGAGGCAAAATCAGGGGATGAGCGAACTCCTTGGGATACATCCTCTGGGGACCCTAAATGCTTGTACAAAGTGTCATGCGAGAATTGTGCAGCGTGCATTTGCTTGCTTTACACCTGCTCTACCTTTTTTTTAAGTGAATATTGTCCAGATTAGTGTTGCATTACAATTTTTACAGCATTTTCATAGCTAAATGTGGCTCAGCTTGACTGATAGCTTTTAAAATGTGTCAAAGTACTGATTCAGCCACACTAGAGGTTCCTTCTCTTGAATGCATCCAAATGTGTGTCATTTGTTCAATGACCAGAGCAGCTCACTGTGTGATGCAGTTCATGCTGGTTCACACTTGTCTAACTTTAACGTCTGTTTCCATTTTCAGATTGTCCTGCTGCTCCCACAGAAAGTGGGATGTCGGATACTTACTTGGTTGTTTTCGCCACAGCGCTGCTGATGGTAGCACTTGTCATTTTCCTGTTAAGCTATGTAAGTAATGGAAAATGCTGATGCACATTCACTGCTGTTAGAGAGAAGTTTCCTTCACAGCATTTACATGAAGCGCATTTTTGAGAACTGCATCTAAATAGGCTCAGTCATCACAATTTAGTTTTACTTCTTGAGTTGCAACTTGTCATCATCGCATCATTGAACATACTCAAAAAGACTTTGTGTTGTCAGTTTGTTCCCAATCTAAGTGTGTCTGCTTTATCTCCACCACAGGGTTGTTTGAAGAACACCGTCAAAGAAAAAAAGAAGACGCCAAAAAAAGTAACGTTACTGGACGCGCCGCTCAAACCGCTTGAAAAGAAGGACTTGATGTTGATCTATACCTTGGGGCCGAAAACATCCACAATGAAGCATGTTTATGTTTAAATCCAACTTCAAGGAGGAAGAACCGGCTACGAGCTCACCTATTTCCTTCTAATTTAAATCCATTGTCAGAAAACCAAGCAAGCAGACGCCGAGTCAGGGAAAGTCAGGTTTCGTTGGACGACCCTTAATTGTTTAATGATGCCTCTACCCTTAAAACTTCAACTGACGACTTGAAGGAAAGCCAGAAGGCGTTAGAGGAAGGTGGGCGCAGGGATCGGGGTCCTGCACAGACGGTGCCAGCGGTGGAGAACCAGGACGTGGTGCTGGCAGTCACTCCTCCGCCGCCACAGAGGAGAGCGTCTTCGCAGTGACTCAAGAAGAAGAGAGAGTTCTGAGAGAGTAGGAAAAATAGGCAGGCGGCGTGCATGTTGGAGTGTCAACACAACAAGATAGTCAGCATGTTGCATGGTCGCTCGCTGCCACAGGTGTTTGTGGAAGCGTAAAGGAAAGACAACTTTAGAAGTGCATGATGAGCCCCTGGTCTCATGCTGTTATGCATTTAAAAAAAGAGCCTGAAGATTAGGTAGTAAAGCAGGACCCCCCCCCCTTAAAGTAAAGCTGCTGTATGCAAATTTGTCCGAACAGTAGCAATTACAGTTACAGAACAATTATGTTTGGTAGCTTGGCCATGAGATATTTTTATTTTTTCATTAAACCAGGAAAACTGCACTTGAGATTAGGAGATAAACCGAGACTCCTAGCAAACCTCTGAATGTATTGATGTGAGCTGTAAAAAGAAGCTCATGATATTTCTTTTTTTAAGTGGTTAAGATTTATGACCATTTATGACTGCTGTCATAATTGGTCATTGACCAATTATGACAGCAGTTATTTTGTTTAATGTGCACCAGAATAGATTTGTAGCTGAGATCCTTTGGATTTCATGGGCCTTTGGATAGCAGCTCCCTTAATCCAACTACTGTTCCTGCATTGAACGCATCATGTTTCAAAGTTCTCACAACACGTTATTACGTGCTAAAAATATGCTTTTATTGAATTACATGATGTTCAGCTGAGTTGTAGGAAGTTCAACAAAAGAAGGAATTCAGGAAAAGAAATATTTGATTCCCTCATTTCTAGACTGCTCATCCTGTAGCCAGGAATGAATGAGTGGAATTACTGTCCTGTGATCACAGATATTCAGGGAGCATATATGACTGAAAAAGCACGAGTGGCGATTGTCTCCATATAATTTGCACTAACTGAGCCATCACAGATTCCAGCCTGTAGTTATTAGGGCTTTGGAATCTGTTTAATGTTGTAATGTTTTTGTTTTTTTGTTCTATAAATTATGCATCATTTGTTTCATCTAATGATTCTTTAGATACCACTATGGAAAGTGACTCTGTACATCTGAAACATCTTTTTTTTTTGTGTGTCTGTTTACATCATTTTGTCCATTTGACTAAAAAAAGATGCAGAGCTACGTGTGGTTGATCACAGGCTGATCACATTTTTCATATAAAGGGGAAATGGTAACTCATGACATATTCGTACGCCTCTGCTCTGTCTGCATTTTGAACTTTAGGGATATGGGAAAGCCCCGGGTCATTGTGGTCTGTGTTTTTTTTTGCATTTGTCACTTCTCCTTTGAAAACAACAATTGTGCGTAACTAGTCATTCGTCAGAACTTGTTAGTGTTATGTGGATTTTATGTCGTAAAAGTATATATATTTTTACATTAACACTGTTCCTATTAAAGTTTAAATGTACAAGGGGAAAAAAACAAAACAAAAACACTTTCCAGTCCGAAAGCTGCTGCACTAGCGCTGTACCTGTGTGTAGCCTAAAGCATTACAAAATAAAAGTCTTTCAATGAACATGATTTTGTGTGTCTTATTCAGCTTCTCCAGATTTTGTAGATGATCAAGTTACTTTTTTTCCCCCCCATCACTCACATTAGTATTGTTTGTGCTGCAGTTTCACAAAATTGTGGGACTCATAAAAGACACAAACAAAAAGACTAGTCAAAACTAATGCCTCGGCAAATATGTTTAGATTGAGATAGAGAAAATTTAAGATAAAAACTGTAGTAAATTGCATGAAAGGCTGACGTTATAATGCAGTATATATTTCAAAAAATATCTGCTGCTGGAAACAGATATATTAATGCTTGGTCCATATGTACACAAATTCTTAAAAATAAATGGAAAGGAGTGCACGTCTGAAAGGGACTTGATTTTCCTAAGACAATCACTTAGTTGTCCCTGTCAACTCTGCAAACAAAGGTCCTGAATATCTTCACATTGGAAGGATTTTTTCAAAAGCATTTGCATGTGGACAAAAAGCCAAAACATACAAATAAAGGGCTAAATTACAAATGACCTGAAAACATGTGGACAAGGCCTGTGGGTCACTGAAACTCTCGATGCTACGTAACTGGACAACTTTATTTTCGCAGGATGAGCAGCTGCCGCTTCAACTAAATACAAATGCTTGTTGCACTTAAATATAACGAAAATACCAATTACTTGTTCATGTTATCAGTGAATGTTTAATATTGTTTTCTGTTTTAATTGTATTGTGACTTCAGACAGGTAGGCTTCAGTGTGTTTTAATGCTGCTCAAACATCATCACACATTGTGAGAGCTATCTTCGTTTTCTTTCTTGTAAATGAACATCCTCTCTAACACGTTGTCACGGAAATGTCACTGAGCTTATCTTTGATTCTATTTTAATTTCTTCTGCTTACATTCACACCTACAGCATTTGAACGTAGCAGGACATTTCTCAAGTCAGACTCCTTGTAAGACAACAAGAGATCTTAAGCAGAAATGTCTATAAATACATCTGTGTACATTTTAGGTTTTCTTGCACATATTTAATCATGTGATAGATCTAGTTCTGCATTCTTCTTTTATTTTTTTGCAAATACTTTTCTGCAGGGCTGGAAAACAAAACAGAAGTCAGGAGAAAAAATAGGTCACAAACAACAAATGATCCTGTTATACACGTTTATTGCACTGGAGGAAAGTGGGTTTATTGTTATAAGAATATTTCCCTTTGCTAAATATAGACCATGACCTTTATTATCAAAATATGGCAACAGGTTGCCAAGTAGCAATTAGAGCCCATTTTATTGTTCTGTTGTAAGCTGTTGCGTTAGATAGCTGATCATCAGGTTATGAACAGACTTTGTGTTTGACACAGGCGCAGATTTGCTCTGATTGTTGTTAGTAATTTAATTGGTGACGTTTCTTTTTTGTTTCCCACATCAGCACCCACATTTAAAGGATCTCTCAAATTCACGTTAAATGAAACTGTAATATCTCCAAGGTACATCTTTACATATAAATATGATATTCGCTGTATAAAACATAAAATATGGCCAATTCCAATTAAGGCACACAGTTTGAGAAGCACTGGTCCAGAAAGTTTACACTTTTGAAGATGGAACATGGGCTAAGCACACCTCTGGAATAAATGAAGGAATCTCAATAAAGCATAAAGTAGAAGTTATTACAATTGTTTAAATGAGTCCTATTCCTTAATGTATCAGTTCTCAGCAACACGAGCTGTGTTAGAAACAAAATGAATTGATATGCATCTATAATTTGGATTTGGGTCTAGCTGGAACAAAATCTTATTTTGATGCCTTCATTGTCATCCGGTTGTCGTGGCCGAGTGGTTAAGGCGATGGACTAGAAATCCATTGGGGTCTCCCCGCGCAGGTTCGAATCCTGCCGACAACGTCAACCTTTTGCATGTTTCCACACGTCAGACCGTCACTTTTCACAAATCTAATTAAAGCCTATACGTGAGTGCGGGTGGGTTTCAATACAGGTTAAATGCGGTGTTGTGTTAAAGTGAAGTGAAACTGAACACCACATCCTGTCTCATTTTCAAAATAAATTCCATGAGCCTGAAAGATAAAAGTAACGCCTCCGTCATGCAAGATGTAAAGACCTCAGTACACTACATTTAAAGAAAACATATGCAAATTGACAAGCAAGAGCAAAAAAATGTTCACATGGCAGGGTATTTTCAAAATGCTGCAAATACAGCAAAGCAAGCAAATATAGGAACAAGCTCCTTAAATGGCCCCTGGAAACGTGGATGTGTTTTCTGTATTTGTGGCCTGTTTTTGTATTTCCTGGTGGTTTCAACATTTGCAGCTCATTTTTGTATTTGCTGGTTTTTGTGTCACACATCTGTTATGCTTCACCGCACCTGTGTGTGTTCACAAGAAAATAAAAATCTATGGCATCTGTGCATTTGAGTTTTGATTCAGTTTGAACTGAATTCTAAGTAAATGCATACTGTGAGCTATCATGAACACTATTCATCTGACAGAGATCATAAAATACAGTGATAGGTTGTAAAAAAAACAAAACAATGGACAGGTGATACAGCTGTGCCACATGTCATAGAGGTCACTTTAAAATAAAGGCTTTAAGTCAACTATATCTCATTTCGTTTAATGCCTGCTCCTCAACTCCTTCCCTCACTTCTTAGGAGGAGGAGTCAAGGAAAGGAATTAAGGATGCACAATCAGTAAAATTAGATAAAGTTAAAGACACAAGAGCCGAAATGGATGTGAACAGGGCTAAAACTAGGGTTTTTATGGTAGAAATAGCAGTCTGTTGAGCTGAAACTGACAATACACACTCTGGGGACATGTGTGACTTGCATTAACTTGTTTTAAGGGAGTATCATGGGTCTTTTAAAGAGCCTGAATGATGGCTGAGTTCCATTAAGTGTCTAGTAAACTCCTCCATTAAGAACCAGCGTGCATAATGCCTTAACATTCCCTAAGAGGAGAGCAGCCATCATTATGGTGATTGAATACACCTGTGTATTTCCTGCTAATGACAAGTCAAAAAGTCTGCTGTGAAGAGATCTTTAGCTGTGTCCTAAAAGCTCCAGAAGAGGGGAAAATAAGCTAAAGACAAAACTTTGACAAACTGCATCATAGCCGGAGAAATGTTGGCAGAGCTGAATTCTATTTCAGCCCTTATTTTGAAGTCACGGTCACTTCCTCTACCGATTGGGTCCGTTACATAGCAACGGCGAACGCTGTGAGCATGTCGGTAGCTAGCTTATGCGTTAGTTAGCCGCCAAGCTAGCTGGGGGCCAAATAGGAGCAGTTTATCATGGCCGATGATGATTTGGACGAACTGCTGGATGAAGTTGAAAAAAAGTTTTGTCGCAACGTTTCCGTGGCGTGTTCGGCTCCGAGTGAGGCTGGGAAATGCGGAAGAGAGAAAGACGGGCAGAGAAAACACAGGTAGACTGAGCTAGTTAGGCTAGCAGATGTCAGCTATAAGCCAGCGCTAAACATTACTCCAAGCCCTGATAACGAGCTAATAATGAACTGTGTACTCTCGGCCTTAAACGGTGTAAAGGTCCGAATTTTAATTTTTTACAAGCTAACTAAAGATGCACAATGTAAGTAAAGTTAGCAGGTGTTAGGAATAGCAGTATCCCTATTTGCTGGAAGTATGTTAAGCCAATACTAAAGTTTAGCCATATATCTGTTTAGACTTTGGTAGCTGTAGCTATATAGGGAAATTAATATTTATTACTTAATTGCCACATATAGTTTTAAGGATACATTGATGTATTTCTGCGACGTAACAGCCTCTCAGCTGTGTGTTATGTCTAAGTATTTGTAAGTGAATGAAATCAGATCTAATCCACCAAACAAGAGCTGTAGCCAGAATTTCTGAATTACAAAGGCCCTGACAAGTTCACTCAGTGCTTTCCTTTACCCCCCTCAGGAAAAATAACCAGGCATTAAAAATGTTGTATACAGATATACATACCTTGCACCCCCATAAAGCTCTAAGTGCTGCAATATTTAAAATCTACAAGGTTTCAATGGTAGAAAAACATTTTATTTTTTAAATAATTCAGAGTTTATCAATGCTAGGATTGGCCTATAAAACATCAAGCCTGTCTAAGGTGTAACTTGATGAATGAAAACTCCACCAATGTTTCTAAAACATTCAGATGCACAGACAATAATTCATGTTTTCCTTTCGACTTAGTGCCACAAAACCCAAACAGTCGATAAGTAGCGTCGCGGAGGATATCGATGCCCTTCTGGAAGAGTTACGGGAGGAAGACTACGGCGATTCCCCTCAATCAAAGGTGAAGTTGCACCTGTGACTTGCATCCTGCCTCAGAACTGGGAGAAAAAAAAATATAAAGCCATACCATAAAGCAAAGTAGAATGAAGTAATAAACTTTACTTAAGTAATAATAATTGTGGTTACTTTTATATCTGTTGTGACTAGTATGATTACTGCCAAGTTTCAGCTCTAACCATTCAGCATTGTTTCATGAGTTATGCTGTATGGAATACGTGAAACCACAACAGAGAATTATCACCTGACTGTGCGGTTCCCCTACTGATTTGATTCTCTGTCACCTCTGCAATAGCTAGGCAGAACCCACCTGAGTTGCAAACTGGTAGACAGGGAAATTAAGTAACTTGCTAGTAAACACACTAAAACATTAAGAGAACCATATACTTCCTTTAGGACTTGGCTCCAAGTGACCAGAAAACATTTTTTTCACGAAATTGCATTTTAAAAATTCTGTTTAGGATCCTACAAATAGCACATCAGTTACTCTGGTCCTGTGAATGAGGGTAACTTGGTGCCGTTGATCTGCAAAACTAATGCAAAACAGTTACACGTGTTGGATAGTTATGTGTATAATAATCAGGTTTCAGCAACCAGAGATTGTGATCATGCAGCTGTTTCATTTCTGTCTTTACCTGCATTTTGAATAACCAGTTAAAACCATACACAGACACCTGTAAATGGGACTAAATCCTCATGAATGTTGCATTAGGTTAGTGACAATACACACACGAGGTTTGATGAGGAACAGGTAGTATAATTCTAGTTTTAATTAGTTACATTTTAATTCTAAAACATATATGTTGCCATGTAATTTGCTTTTTACCTTTCGTTTCAGACTAAACTATGTCCTAAAGGAACACAAGTGGAGAAGAAGTTATCATCCCAGTCTGCAGGAAGAAAGTAAATCATTCAGTTCATTCTGAATTTGTGCATGCAGCTGTGTAATAATAACAAGGTTTAAGCAGTGGGAGAAAAGTCACTCAGCCATTTAGAAAGCTTTTCATAAGATATGTTCAGTCAGGGCTGCAAGGTGGCGCAGTTGGTTAGCACTGTTGCCTCGCAGCAAGAAGGTCGCTGGTTCGCGTCCTGGGATCTTTCTCGTGGAGTCTCCATGTTCTCCCCGTGTAGTGTGGGTTCTCTCCAGCTTCCTCCCACACAGTCCAAAAACATATTGAGGTTAATTGGTGATTCTAAATTGTCCGTAGGTGTGAATGTGAGTGTGCTTGGTTGTCTGTCTCTAAGTGTAGCCCTGTGATAGACTGGTGACCTGTCCAGGGTGTCCCCTGCCTTCACCCTGAGTCAGCTGGGATAGACTCCAGCCCCTCATGACCCTAGTGAGGATTAAGCGGTGTATAGATAATGGATAAATGGATGTTCAGCCAATTCAAGAATTTAAAACAAGTCCATACTTTAGGGTATGTTCAGCCAAATGATTAAGATGTTCACATAATCAGTTTCTAAAGGATTGGATAGTTAGCTGCCAAATAAAAGTCAGTAACTTATTTTCGAAGTGTTTTGTGTCACATTGTTGAACCTTAACAACCAAAAAAAGTTGTGTGTTTCTAAACAAAACATAGATAAATTGAAGCTTGGTTGTATATTTCTAATAATTTTTTGTTCATTTGATTTTCTGACACTACTTCGTGCTTGAAGACGATCTGACTGTGTCTTCTTTGTCCAGGTGCTGTCCTGTTTATGTTGGCGGGAGCTCAGTCACAAATGGTGTCGGAACAGCCACATCCAAGAGGTGTGAGAAAAATAATTTGATACCAAGCGTGTTCATCATGTCTCCTGTTTTTGATGTAGAGCTTTAATATTCCTGAGAATTTGTCTAAATAATCGTACCACTTTAAAAACATTAATGAGCAGTGATTGAATACTGCTGCTGAACTTCACCTGTTGCCTGGACAATTCCCTGTGTAATAACTGACTGGCTGTATGTATCATTAGGTCATGTGACCAGCTAAGGTGTATATCCTGCGACTTCCGGGTGCTGATGTTTGATGATTGTGAGTGGGACTCGTCCTGTGATTACCTGTTCCTCAGGTGAGTCTGAAGCCTTGCTATAGCGTCGCTCTCACTGAAGAATAACACAGAAAATACAAAACATGTGTGTTTTCACCGATCATATGTTTATCAGCTGGTACCACTTCAACTAGAACAGATTAATTCTTGTTTTGTTCTGAGGAAGTAAAATCAAGAAAAAAAAGGCTACGATTTGAGAACAGTTTAAAAAATTAACCATTACCTTCAGTGGCAAATGTGTATGTATTTAGCAAGTCACTGTGAAGTTCCATAGGAATTTTTGTTGGCTGATGCTCACCTAATTAAGTTAATGACTCTCTGCCCTCTGGCTTTGCTGACTGCCGCTGAGGAGACAGGACTTTTTGTTGCAATTTACTGAAAAAAAAAAAAGTCTACTGAGTTTCGAAACAGAAAATACAATGAAGTCAGTAATTGTGCAAACCATCTGTAAAAACATTATGTGTCATTTTACCGAAACCTCTTAATCTCTCAGTACCTCCGTCTTCAGTGGAACACAACAGCAAATGACTCATGATTTATTTCTATGTAGTCAGGAGAAACTGGTACTGGAGGAAAATACAATATTGGTTTTAGATGATGGTTTGTGGTTTGACCAGAAGATGGCAGTATTCAGCTATTGCTGACACTCTTCTTCACACTTTTAGATTTGATTAGATTGCACTTTAGTTTTCACCACAAATGGGGAAACTCACTTGTTGCAGCAGTATGGTTACAGAACACAAAAGATTAAAGCACAAAAACGTGACAGGAAGAAAGAGAACAAATAAACTATGAATAGGAAGAGCTGCGAAATGTAATGCAGTCGACACTAAAGATCCATATAATGGACACAATGAGCTTAAAAAATATAAAAGATAAATAAAATAGAATGAAATATGGTACAATATAATAATTATTGCACATAAGGGAGATAAATGGCACACAGTCGGGGGGGGGGTTGTTGCACATGAGAAAAACCTGGGTATAATATTCTATATTATTCAAGATGCAGTATGGAGGGAAGAACTACAACATGTTGTAGATTCTGACAGCGGTTGAGATGAAGGAGCTGTGGTAGCGCTCCGTCTTACACCGTGGGTGGATCAGTCTGCTGCTGAAGGAGCTGCTCAGAGACCCCACAGTGTCGTGGAAGGTGTTGTCCATGATGGATGTCAGCTTGGCAAACACCCTCCTCTCACCCACCTCCTCTATGGAGTCCAGCTCTCCTGATGAGCTTTTTGAGCCTCTTCCTGTCCCTCCTGCCTCCGCTCCAGCAGACCACAGTGTAGAATATAGCAGAAGCCACCACAGAGTCATAAAAAGTTCTGAGAAGAGTCCTGCACACTTCGAAGGACCTCAGTCTCCTCAGCAGGTGGAGGTGACTCTGGCCCTTCTTGTACAGGGCGTGGCTGTTGTCTGTCCAGTCCAGATTATTGTTTATGTGAACACCCAGGAATTTGTAGCTCTCTACTGCCTCAATGTCCAAACCCTGAATGTTCACTGGTGTGGTGTGTGATGTCTTCCTCCTGAAGTCAGTCATCATCTCCTTTGTCTTACTGGTTGAGCTCACACCAGCGGACAGGTTTCCACTGAACCACCACATCCACAGCAAGTGTAGAAATCTGTAGTCCTGTGATATTTAATAGTAAAGTAGCTCAGAACAAATTGTAAATAATGTATAAATCTCATGAGGCCACCCACATTCCTGACAATCCATAACAGCAGAGACTGTTTCCTCCAATGCAGATCAGTGTGACTCGAGTATAAACAAGCAGAAAAGTCACGACTCCACACCTTCACATTTCTACACTTTGACTAATTGGATGTAAACTGTGGGTTTAATCTTGTTATTGCGTTTCCTGTGGCTCTCTCTGACCCTTCTGCTACGGACATACAACAGCTTTTAAAATCCCCTTTGCTACAGAAAACACCAACCTCCAAGCAGCAGCCCTATGAGTTCAACATTGTGTCCTCTCTGCACCAGTAAAACAATTCCCATATTTTGAGGAAACACCCTTGATGCGTCTTATGCTTCGCTCTGCATAATACAACTGTGATTGGTTTAAAGAATTACTCATATCCGAGGCGTTTTACCCCTTTAGCAGAATGATATGAAGTTACAGTCAGGCTGTGCAAAACTATATAAACATCTGTTTTAGATTTTTCAGTCACGTCTTTTGCGTTAATGAGCCAGTTCATCCTTTTTATTATTCCAAGTTAAAAACAAAACACTTTACCTCCTGTGCAGCACGATGGGGCGAGACGACTGTGGAAGGTTATGAGAACAAAGGAAATGGATCAGAACTACATAGCTTTTGTGTTGAATTAATCACATTATTGAATATACACATTTAAAAACTGTTTTAATACATTTGTTGTTTGAATTAAATGAGTTAGTCCATGCTGGTATGTAAAGACGCCAAAATCCTTCCAGATAAAAATAAGCAGTTTGGTTATTTAACCCATACAGATTAATAATACCTCAGTTTTTGTACTTTTGCCAAGTTTTAACGCCTTACTTTCTGGGTGTAAACTTGATTTTCCCCAAAACACTCTGGTAGGTGAAGAATTATTCAAGCTTTTTTGATGCCCACATGCAGTTCCTGATGGTTTGTGATGCTTGATCCTGTGTTAGTTTGATCAGTTTGCAGCCTTGCACTCATTAGGAGTAATTTGATTACTAATGTATTATAAAGTCAGAGAGATGACATCCTAATGGGGACATAATGACCTTGACTTTGTCTTAAGGTTCCAGTGATAACGACCTCATGTTCTCACACAGCGCAGGAACGACAAAGACTAATTCCTGGTGACACGATGTCATCTGTTACAGTAACAGCGCCTGACAGGCCACAGTGGGAAACACAGGAACGCTCAGGTGATTGAGGTGTGTGCAGGCGTTCTGAGAGTTTGACAGAACACTGAGGCTGGATTTTATCTTTTATCTTCCTCTGAGGGGTTGTTCGCCTCCTGCTTGTCAACACATCTGCTGATACTTCACCGTGTGACGCCTAGCATCACAATGCAGTGAGGAGATGTTAAGCCCGTGATTATTTATACATTTAGAAACACATGAATGAAGAATATACAGATGTGCATTTTAATGATGCAATTAGAAATGATTTGTAAAACTGCAATGCTGGAGAAATCTTTTTTTTTTTTTGATAATAACTCTTTGACTCAGTTTGTAATGTGAAACGCATCACAGACACTTTTATCACCAACTCTGCCGCCGTCTTGGGCCTCTTTTCCTGCAGGTTTCACCTCCTTGTCTTGGTTTTGTTGTAAACTTTCTGTCAGGTTAAGACGCCGTCCACACCTACATGGGTATTTTTTCAAATGTAGTGTTTTTGGCCTTTCATTTATACGCAGTTTCAGGCCGCTGAAAATGGACCTTGTGGAAAATGCCTTCCAAGGTGAAGCTTTATTTGCAGTGCTGAACACATGTGGTGATGTTGTGCGACGGCAGATCAGCGAAATAGTGTTGGTCCTGCTATTACTAACAGGACTTATGTTAACATATAAATGTGAACTTACTCTTTGCTATGTTGAGGAACAGAGGTGTCAGAATAAGTCCACACATATACTTCCCTCATTTCTTTTTAGCAGCATCTCACATTGTGTGAGTGCAGCTGTCTTGACTTTGGTCTAGTTTTAAAAACACATATCACAAAGCAAATCAAAGTAACCCAGACATTTTTTTCTCTCTCTCATGTTTCTGGTGCGTATACACGTACATCGATCAGCCACAATATTAAAACTGAAGTGACTGATACAAATCATTTTGTCCCGATGCAATTCTCTGCTGGGAAACCTCGGGTCCTGGCATTAATGTGGTCGTCACTTCAATACATACCATCCACCTACACAGTGTTCCAGTTGTGACGGCCCAGTGGCAGCTGCTGCCACGGAGGCCTAGAATTCCGTTTACCTGTGGGTCCCTGAAGGCATCAGGACGGCCCATGAATCTCAGCCGTCCCTCTCTTGCTGTCTCTCTCATTCATTCTGACCCGGCTTCGTTGGTGGTGATGACACGTTTTTCTCTGTTTCCTTTCTGCTTTGTTTCTGCTCTTACATCCCGTCATGTTCACTCATTCACACCTACACTCCTGATAGTAACACACCATACTTATTATTAATTGTTTAATAGTTTGCTTTTGGTTATAACACATGGAAAAAGAGAATTAATTCACACGCACACAGCAGTTCAAATAAAGTAGATTGTTTTAACTTTTTATCTGATTATGACTCACCCACTCAGTTTTATTATAACATGGACTCTTTTAACACAAACGTCTTTGTTAACCTAAATATAAAAGCAACCAGGTTAGCTCACCTGGTGGAGCACAGGACCCACAACTGAGAGCTGACTTTGGGCTTTCAATTAAGACAATTTTGTCAGTTTTAATCTGTCTGAAGGAAGTTTTATTGTTTTATTCACCTGTTTTATTGTATTTTGTTGACCCAATGGGAGGAGAAAGCAAAACAAAACGCCAAATCGGTACCATTTAAATGTGTTCCTTGCCATATTTGTTATAACCCACGAGCCAGGTTATGACAAAATTAAATTCTATTAGAAATGTGCCTCTCAGCTTCTGAAGTGTTTATTATGGATATGGGGACTGTGCAGCTGATTTTATTAGATGTGATGGGCGAGGATTATTTAGTTAGAAATCAAGAAAATGAAAAAATGTCAAAAAAAAAAACATTACAAGTTAATAAAAACCCTGTCCACGAGTCAACTTTTGACACACCAGCATAAAACATACATGTTCAGACAAGTGACATTTTAGTAGTCAGAACTTTCCACGTGTGCACTTTGCTTATCGTGTGGCTTTGCTAAGTTCAGAGCACTTTGAAACACTCGGAGCACTTAGGATGATGAGTTTGCCCTTCATGTTATCACGCCAGCGTTATCATCTTCAAGCTTCAGTCCTTCAGCAGTAGAGCTTCGACCTTCAAGGTACAGAAAGTGTAATCATAGAAGATGGTTGAAATATGTGATTTCTTTTTTTCCATATCAAATCACACGTCTTGTTCTCTGGTGAATGACATTGACATTTATTTGCTACCAATTTCCCACATTTAACTGTGATTATTTCTATCTGAATAGTTGTTGTGGCAGCTCATCCATAGTTTCTTCATTAAAGAACATTGCGGTTTGTGTTCCCCGTCACCTTCTCAGGCGTCCGAGTATTCTCTCCTCAAACAGACGCTTTTCTTTTCACGCCGTCTTAATGTTTCCCAGGTCTGAATGGAAAGTGTACATCCATTACTGCCCATGTCTTTGTTGTATTGTGTTATTTTTTTTATTTATTTTAATTAAGAGGCTTACACGAAAGCATTAGCCATCCAGAAGTACATTTGTTGTCGCTTGTAAATTCAACACAAATGGGTTTGTGTGTCGTGCATAAAAATAATTACATATTGAATGTGGATTAATTAATTGATTAATTAATTGTTTGCATAATTGCTGGTGATGTTGCAGTGATGACTTTAATTAAAATGCAGCTTTTCTCCCAAAGAAAGGGGCCTTTTAAACCTTTCTAAGTAATAAATTGTGGGCCGACTTGCTCGACATGCTTTTAATTTCTGCAGACAAAACACACTCAAACGGCACAAGGCCAGGAGAAAAGAAATCCATGTTAAGTGCACTTATCCTTAATGTCGGATAGTTTGCTCATTTGCCTTGCACCAGCATTCACTTTCTGGATATGTCCATTTATATGTTCGTTCAGCTGCCAGTTCTGCTGATGGATGGGAAGGTAGCACAGATAGATCAGAGGGTTTTTTTTATTATTTCATATTTGATAGTTTGAGTAAATGTGCTGCAAAACCGAAATTAGGAGCTAAAAGAGGCTAAAAAACACTACTATCTGACAAACTATTTTGATAATTCTGGTGATTTTTAATGCAAAATACCAGACATTTTCAAATTTTGCCAGTCTTTTGCCCTGTATAAACTCAATGTCTTTTAGTTTTAGACAGATGACGACGTCACCGTGATACCTTGAAAGTTGTGGTGGATAGTTTATTGTTCTCTGACTTCTATTACCAGAACAATTTCTTGCAAAATGAGTCAGTAGATAAATTGATCTTTGCAGGTCTGTAATAGTCAATAAATAGTTGTTAATACAGCTTTAAAGGACGATTTGTAATTTCTAACATAATAAAACTTCTTAATGGGTGCATCTGTTCGTAGCTAAGAGGTATTTTCAGGACAAGAATCCTCTTTTTTTTCATCTCTTTCATGTCTGCCGACATTTCTCCTTACAGCTGATATTAATTAACTCAGCACACATTATTAAATTTATCTCTCATTGAAATTTAAGTGGAAAATGAATATGCAGCTGCACAGTAGGAGCGCTGAATAGCCGTCTACAGGGCAGCAGCTGAGAAAACTAAATCTTTGATGATGAATTAACTTTCATTACATCATTTCTCTGTGAACAGGAACAACATGCCGGACCACGAGAAGCTCCGGAGCAAGCTGAAGAAGAGGAGAAGTTTGCGAGCGTACGCCTGCCAGTGCAGCTGGTTCTCCACGTCGGAGCCGACAGACCTCAGAGACCAACCTCAGCTCAGATGGGTCTGTGGCAAACACCTGGACTGATGTTCACTCCTCACCGCTGCAAAGACACTGTTGACCAATGGGCCAAAGCACACACACATTACAAACAGAAAGTCTTGGGTTACCTATTTTCTCTCACTATCTGTTCACCTGTTTGACTGATGTGTTTATACTTCAGTTCAATCACAGGATCCTGAACCTATCAAAGCACTTTTAAAGAAACGTATTGATTCTGATTAATAGCTGATGAAACACAATGTTAGAGGAGCCAAACAGTTGTTCTAAGAAAGGCTTATTTTTCTACTGAATTGTAAAAACTTCAGTTATTTCAGTTTTATAGCTGAGGTAGATCGAGTCTTTTAAACACAGTAATAATATATTTTCTTCAAACGTCAGACAGCTGGAGTCTCCACGTTCTCCCCGTGCAGCGTGGGTTCTCTCTGGGTTCTCCGGCTTCCTCCCACAAGGTCCAAAAACATGTTGAGGTTAATTGGTGATTCTAAATTGTCTGTAGGTGTGAATGTGAGTGTGCTTGGTTGTCTGTCTCTAAGTGTGGTCCTAGTGAGGATGAAGTGGTGTATAGATGATGGATGGATGTCCGACAGATCTGCCGGAAAGCAGAGGAGTTCAAAATGAAAATATCTTCAGAGGAGGAAGGAAGGAGCAAATGACGATGACAGTATCTATTTCTTTGTCATACTGGTTGTGTTTCCCTTCGCAGTGAATAACAAAAGTTAATTTATCCATCTAAAAATTAGGTGGAGTTTTTTTGGGATTAATACTGGAACAAAATCCACACACATTTTCTTTCACGTCTTTTTCTTCTCTTTTACCACCGGAAGTTTACCGAGTTGTACTTTTCTCAGACAACAGCTAAAATCACCCAAAACCTCTGTAATGTGTGTCTTCTTCCAGCACTAACAACTTTTACCTGCACTGGGCAACAAAATCCAGGCAGTTTCCAATCAATGTTTTTTAAAAAATATTCTTTTAATGACAGTATTTAGAAAAAAAAAAAGTTTGTAGAACAATAACTGCAAAGCTGTTCACATATGTATATATTTGCTATTTGGGAGCATCACTGACATATGAAAATGAGTCCAGCATTCAACTCCTGAAGGAAATACTTGACTCTTGAGCTGCTGGATGCTCCACTGTGTTCACCAGCTGGTCATCAGCTCTGTCCAGCTGCTCTACAGTGTTTTATCTTTTTCTTTTTTTGGAACAAAACTAATCTATAAGAGCGATGGCAGTCAAGCGCAACTACGTTGTGGCTCGTCAACTAGGCAATAAGCTAAAACCCACGATAACTCCACGTAAAGCTGAGTGAAGCTGCAGATTCAGCCGGTAACTTTCTGTAGTTTAATCGCATACAGTTTGTGTGTGATAATGTGTGATAACAATACTGGCTGTAGCTACTTCTTAAATCTTAAAATGCAGATCACATTTGAATGCTATTGTAGATTTCTGTTGTTGAATTTTATTTTATTTTTTTTAACATCCGGTTGATGCAAAGCCTTTTTACACGTACCAACCAGTTCTACATCTGAGCGAATCATTTCTTACAAAGCCTAAAATTCAGAATTTTTTTACATAGAATGAAATGAAACCTAAAATGTGGTATTAATTATGTATTGTCTGTATTTAATTAATCCATTTCTGAAACATTAGCTTTGGAGCAAACGGTCCTCCTGTTGAAGCTGGTGTTGATCGGCTCAGCTCTTCCTGTTACTGACGATTAAAGCTCTACTTCCTTGTGTTTTGATGTAGTGACTTGACAGACCTGCAGTTTTCTGCCCCGCTGATCTTCAGTAACAGCGTTTGAAGTGATGACTGATGTGACCCAGTGAGATTTCTCTCAGCGCTTTAAAGCCAAGTTACAGTTGAACGCAATTAAATCCTGCAGTTGGAGCTACAAACACGACATCACATGGAGCAGCAGCAGCAGCGTAGAGCCGAGTGTAGAAACCTCGTCAGTCACTTGGTGATGATTTTAGCTGGTGGTTTGTGACACTAAGCAGAAGGGAAGGTTTGAGGTAAACCGCTGATCCTAAGAGTTAATGAAGTGATTTATAACTGTAGTGGTTAATGAATTATACTTCCCCAGTCTTAGAAAATTATTCTCCAACTTTTCAGGTATCAGAATCAGAATCAGGTTTATTGCCAGGTGTAGTTCAAACAATACGAGGAATTTGTTCTGGTGGGTTGGTGCAACAAAACAACAATAAATATAAAGTAAACAATAAATACACAGTAAAATAAAGTGACTGAAAATAAAAATAACTGAATAGTGCAAAGAATCAAAGTTAAATTTAAATAAGAACCATAGAACGATGTTGTTATTTACAGAAGTACTGAGGGTGCAGATATATTGTTATTTACATTTATACAGATATAGAGGAGGGCAGGAGGGTCAGTGGGGGTCCTGGGCATTGTTCATGAGGCTGGTGGCAGATGGAAAGAAACTGTTTTTGTGGCGTGAGGTTCTGGTTCTGATGGACTGAAGCCTCCTGTCAGAGGGGACTGATTGAGAGAGTTTGTGTCCAGGGTGGGAGGGGTCGGCCACAATCTGACCTGCACGCCTCAGAGTCCTGGAGGCAGATTGCAGCCAATCACCTTCTCGGCCAACCGGATGATACGCTGCAGCCTGGCCTCGTCCTTGGCCGTCGCTGCAGTGTACCAGATGGTGATGGAGGAGGTGAGGATGGACTTGATGGTGGAGATGTAGAAGTGCACCATCACCTCCGTTGGCAGCCACAGGAAGAACATCCTCTGATGAGAGAGCTGATGTTCAGCTCCCACTTGAGGTCCTGGGTGATGATGGTGCCCAGGAAGCAGAAGGACTCCACAGGGTCCACTGGGCAGTCTCTCAGGGTGATGGGGGGGAGTGGGGCTTTAGTCTACAATCATCTCCACTGTCTGTAGAGCGTTGAGCTGCAGGTTGCTCAGCCTGCACCAGGACACCAGCAGCTCTGCCTCCCTCCTGTAGGCAGACTCATGTCCATCAGAGATGAGCCCAAGTATGACCTATTGTTTCCCATTACTGTCATGTAGTCAGCAATGTGCGAGATTTCCTACTTTGTCTCAGCACAGTCACTGTTCCTGTTGTTTTCCTCCAGTCTGTCGTGTCTTTATACGTTCTTGAAGTGAAGTCATGAAGCCTCAGAAGAAACAACTTTTTTTGCTTTAACACGTGGTTGGATTTGTGCTTTAAAGCAGAAATACTACATTCTTTCTTTCAAATTAGAATTTTAAATGTTATTTTTTAGCCAATTTTAACCAAATATTGCTATAAAGATGTAAAGCCAAAGTTCTTTTTGAAGAGTTTTTACAATAACAGCCCCTTCAACATCAATAGAAAACTCTTAGTCGCTGGGAGTTATACGTCTGTGAACAAATACTTATTAAACACTCAAATCGCCAGCAGTGAAGAGAATCTACGTACTGTTTATCCTCTTTCCTTTTTGGCAGAATATATTAGCACCTGCTGGGATCCGATTGACACTCAGCCGGGGACAGTTCTGGCTCGTCTGACAGACAATGCCACAATTATGGTATCTGAGGAAAACACAGGCTTTCCCGCTGCGAGTGTGAAACAACGGCGGTGTGGAGGAGACACTCAGATCTGTGTGATGTGATAAAACCAGCCGTGACAGCTCAAAGGAAACACGCTGCGCTTTGTTGTGCTGGTTTGACTCTGTGAGAGATTAGCAGTAGGGGCCGCGAGAACTTGTTGAATGCATGTGGGTGCTGATTTTTTAATTTGTAAAATGTGTTTATTGACGTGTGACTGACTGACTGACTGACTGGTGGTGTATCAATGCAACACATGCAGTGTTGGGTCTCTGCGGGGATCAGTAGCCCACAAGCAATCTGAACCGTCTGCGAAGTAAAGTCACATGACAGATTTGGAATTTGTTTTAAGCAGCTTTTGCCTCTTCAGCAGTAGAATGCAGGCTGATGTCGACCAACAGGCTGTTTAACACAAGT
>NW_007578648.1:11940-20109 GCF_000690725.1 Stegastes partitus | reverse complement strand
TCATCTTCCAGTAATGTACACATTATGATAAATATGTAATCCTGAATGGGGATGCTTTGATTATTTATCATTGTATAATAAAATTACATCTTGCTGCTCATACTTCTGGACTTTGAGGTTCTGAGGTGAGCAGTGTTGATGCTTTTACCTCAGAAAAAGCTCTTGTTCCTTCTCCCACCATGAGATGCTGTGTTTTGAATAGTTTCAATAGAAAAATCTCCTTGAGGTTAAGACTAGATTTCCATTTTAATATATATATTTAAATAAAACATCCAGTTCTCATGGGAATATTTCCATGAACTCAAAGAATGCGCTCCACAGAGACTGAACCCTTTTGATTTTATGACTCCACTGTTCAGAAATTCCATCACTGCTGTCCTCTCAGAGCAAAGACCAGACCTGCGGACTTCACATCTTGTGCACTTGAAGTTTAAACAGATTCAGCTTTGACTTTCTTTGTCCCTTCGGTTGCCCTCTCACTGCACAATCACTGCACAATCAGTGAGAGGCTTGTTAGCGTTCATGCTGTAAGTGAGTCCTGTTGGACGTGGAGCAACAGTTCCATATTGTCAATCATAAATCCACATGCTCGAACCAAAAGGAGAGCACTTCACCTAATTGTACACCCACCAATCAAGCCACCGCATCGATCAGTCACCCATGTGTGATGATGTGATGACACCCCCAGACTGGGACTATGCAGCGACTACTTCACACAGTGGTGCTCTGACATCTTCTGTACCTCCACACCCAGAGACAAAAACACGTCACTGCCGTATGAAAGTATGATTATAATCCATCTACTGTCATTCCTCTGCCTGTAAAGGGTTTAGCTTCTAATAAATGCTGCGACGTGGCACCTACCCGCCACCAACGTCGCTCCTGTTTCCTTGTCATTATTATTTGTTCATTCAAGTCTGCGTAGTTTTGTCCAAGGCAGAATCACGTCTATCTTTTCAAACCGCTTTTATCGCCCGTGTAATTCAAATATCCCTTCAGTTTGCTTTATCTTGGCAAAAGAAAACATCGTCTAAAAAGTCAAATCGGTTGATATAAACGTGCCGTCAGGAGTCATGATGAGGCGTCTCCGGCTGTAATGTTTTACGGCTTTATTGGCATTAAGGTGGTTCCATACCAAGGGGGGGTAATCGAGTAAAGAAGTTACCACAAAGAGGGTTTGAGGATTTATAATTTGGGCACGTTAATGCTATCTTTTTTATTTATTGCATTATCTTTAATGTTAATGTAATAGAATAGCATTCCCTAGTGGTTCTTAGTGTATGGGAGGGGTAATACCTCTGAAGGGGCAACAGTTGTACTCCTCGGAGTAGTTGGTTCCGCTTTGGTCCCCACCTGCACCCAGCTCTCACTTGTGGCTCCAAGTAGCTGTTTGTATGCAACAGTGGCCACACCCTGGGCAACGGATTCGACTGGCCGGCAAGACCAAGTGGGGTGACGGGTCTCAAACCCTCGGTGAGTTAGGGCTTACCTACCTACGCATACGAAGACTGGACTCCGGCAGATTCTGCAGATGAAACCACCAGATTGGTTCAACGGAGAAGAAGGCAGTTACCGCAAGGCGCTGTGGAGTGCACAGGGCAAGATGAGGCATGAAAGGACATCTTGGTCATCCACTGCATTTGTTTCTGTCTCCAGTCGTCTTGCCGCTGGATCTAGATGGTCTCGGACGAGAGAGTGAGGTCTACAGTGCACAACTCTTCTTCACTTTTAACAAAGTTTTCATCGCGCAAGTCATCTATCATCCCAATCCCATCCCTTTTACCTCGACCCCAGGATGACTAGATGGTCCTTGTTGCATCGACAGACGAACATTGGTCCTTTGATAAAGTACTTAAAAAAAATTTAAGTAGTATTGTAGTGGCAAAAAAGATCTGTTAAAGCTGCAACACGGATAATTTAAGTGAAAAATGATTGATGACAATTTGTTTAGCTTGTGTTTGTGTGTCTGCTGGAAACCGAAGTGACAGCAGCAAATCATAACACTGTAGAGGAAGGATTCAGACATTTGAAATATTTAGTAGTTTACATGCTGATTTAAACAGTCGCTGCAGCACTGCATACATGCATTAGTTTGCATGCTGTCACACTGACTCCCAGCTGGATTTTTTGTTTACTTTTTCAAAGGAGTGATAGGCTGAGAGAGGAAGACAGAGTGACAGAAATGTGACTCAGTCCATCTCCTGTCAGACAGCAGGAAGAACAGAGCGACAGGGCTGCTGAAGAGGAGGAGGAAAACAACAGCAGGAGTAGCAGAGCGCTGCACATCGTGGGAAGTTTTCAGCTGTTGTCACCAGTCTGTCCGGAAGAAATCATAAAGGCCTGCAGTGATGCTTTGAATATTTCATCCTTTAACTACAAACGACACCAACACCAAATAGTTCCCAAAACATGATGTCCATTTTTAGAGCGTCTTCCTTCTGGGGGGTTCATTTTATTACACTTTTGAAATCATAAAAACCTTCACTCTAAGGTTGCTTTTACTCTTTTGTATAGAGAAGGTTGAGCAGATACAGTCTTACCCAGTAAATATGCAAGTGAGAGTGAGAGATGGCTCCATCCTGGAATCATTCGATGTTGTTGGTATTCAAATGAACTCGAATCTGCCCGTCTTGGTGCCAAGCTCAGAGTACAGTGGGTGGAGGGAGACAAACAAACATGTGGGAGGTTCATTCACTCAGGGCAGTGCCAAGGGATCTGTTTACCAGAGCTGCTTTATATCGTATGAAATGCTTCTCCCTCAGTTAATTAAGTCTCTGCAGCCATTTGAGGACCCGCACGTTGATAAATCTGCCGTCAGTGCAGTGACTTTATGCGTAACTTCCCACTGAGCTGACCTTCATTAAAGCACATCCAAATGCTACCAGAATAACCAGGCACACCTTCACACCCGACCGGTCGTTTTGATTTAATATTCCGCCTATTACCTTGGAGATGCCATGATTCATTAATGCTATGGGTCATGACCTCCTCCCTCAACTTTCTTTGCACATTTTTTCAACTTTTTATGTTTTATTCTTTGAATCCACGATGACGCCGACACTGAGTGACCATATCCTCATATATAAAACTACACAGAGGAATTGTAAATAATAAGTATATATAACCAGAATGTGATTTAAAATATTTTAAATATAGGCAGTTCCCATTTCCCCCACCCAATTTATTAAACGAATAGTGTCTGTTGTAACTATCCATGCATGAAGTCTGCTAAAATGCTATTGGTTTCTTTAAAAGTCTTAATTAGTTGGGTGAACTCGCATGTTTTATTTTTTTTTTAACAACTTCTCGAATCGTCTAAAATGATTAAAATAGGCATTGAAAATTCAATTAGCTTCTATATTTATATTTACGAGCATAGGTTTGTTGAGTCAACTCAGTTCCTCTGTTGTTTTACAGTGTGAGGATTCAAGAAACTTTATTTATTTGTCATGCCAGCTCACGTTCACATGCTGTGGCACGAAACAAGCACTCAGGTCCTGGTTTTTAAAGAAAAAGCCTAAAAAATAGTAAGTACAATAAACAAGTAAAAAGTACAATAAACAAATAATAAGTACAATAAGCAAAAAAACAGGAACAACAAAAACAAGAGCAGAATATAAGTAAAAATAAGCACCATAATTAATAAACATCTTAATGTATCTTTTTTATAACAAGGATTATTTTTTTTCTTTTTTTAAATCTGCACTAAAGCCAGAAATAAACTTTGAGAGCCTGTCTCTGTTTATATGTCAACTCTAAAATCCACATCTGACTCTAACCGGGCTCCGCTGTAAACCACTAGAGCCTCCTGTCCAGCAGGTGGCGCCGTAGACTTTAAACAGTCGTTTAAAAACAACCCGAGAAACTGCAGAATTAAAAATAGCGGAAGTTGAAGACAAGCCGGTGCATCAACAACTTCATGCCTGCAGCAACGTGAGCTGATGTGAGAGATGGAAGATACAGAGTTCGATGATATTTTAGATGACTGGTTTATCGAGTCTCTGAAAACGTGAGCAAACTTTTTACTGTTCGTTTAAGCCGCCATGTTTTTATGCTAGCTGCAAGCTAGCCTTTCAAAGCGAACCCCGCTTAGAAATTGCACAATTTTACTCACAAGCAAGCTTAGAATGATTAGAAATACAACAACAAATCATTTTTTGTATTAAGTTTAGTCATTATAAATTCGGCTTGCTCATATTACAGCAAGCAACAACAACGTCGCTTAAATGCCAGTTAGTTTAACTTCAGCCGCTACACCTCCAAAGTAAACTACGGTGCATTACTACTTAATAGCACTGATTACAAAATTAACTTTGTGAACTTAAGCATTATATTCAAGACGAACAAATTTACATAGTCAAAGGATTATAGAAGTTGAATCATATTCCACAATATAGACATGTGCAATGACCCTTGAGACGTAACATTTTAAATATCAAAATTTCTCTATGGAGTCTGGTTCTAAGGTTTAAATACTGGGGAGAAAAAAAAACACCTTAAAGCGTGTGAAAATAAACATCACGAATTAGTACCCAGTAATAGCCACACATTCAGAGAGCAATCAAGGAATGTTAAATGAGTTTTACTTAATGACTAAAGGCAAAGTAACCTCTAAATAGTTTCCATTCCCTTCTTAATCTGAGAGGAGCTTTAGGACACAACCTTGTAGCATCTTGACCTCTGTTGCTTTACTGCATGTTTTTGAATCTGTATTCGGCTGGGACTGGTATCCGTGGAGAAACTAACAGCTGTCTGGTTTATTCAGGTACAAAGATCTTCATGTGTATCAGCTGGAACATCCCACCCAGGTCATTGAGTGGACGTCAGGGAAGAGTAAGTGGATGTTTTTAGATGTAATATCATCATCAGTGACAACCTGTGACAGTGTAACACATAAACCCTCCTCCAGTCTTGTTATGATACACTGCCTGTTAGAAGACAGCTTGTATAGATGCTGCTGAAATGGTAAACCTTTGAAAAGGAGCAGGTTGGGGAGGAGGAGGGTGAGGTTTGTGGATGTGTAGCAGCGATGTGGTGAGCGCGGAGTGGGCAGAATGAATGAACGCTGCCTCGGTTATAAAGCACGCTAAGTGGGTGGGCTGGACTTAAGTAGTGAATGAATGGACAGATAAAGGGCCTTGTGACGCCCTGCTTGTCTGAACTGAAGCTCCATTTATGCTTCAAATGGTACCCCAGTTAACAAAACTTTTTTTCTTATTATACTGAATTCTTGTTTTTTTTTTTTGATGAATTTCCTTTATCGCTTACTATTGGGGGACCAAGGAGAGCTGGTGGACCGACTCCTGTATTTTCTTTGTAAATATAATGACTTGGGTCTGAGCAGCTAGCAGCCAGAGCTCGTCTTCCACCTAATTAGGGTCCGAGCACGAACAGTACAAGGACCCTGTTGGAACTGCTGTGATTCTTCTTCCTTCGTTGTTTTGAAACGCACTTTTTTGGGTTTTTTTTTTTACATTACTGATGTTTGAACTCCTTATGAGCCTGATGGTGGTTTGAGATCCTTTGGGAGGAACCTTCTGACTGTTTCTGATTCTCACCTTGTGACCAGAACAGATCAAGTCTTTGCTGTTTGTGGCCCTAAACTGTGGGATTCCTCCCCAGAGGATCTTATATTAGCAGTGTGATCAAACACACATGAAAGCTTATTTTTATCACAAGGCCTTCTTTTATAGTATTGTTTTATGTCTTAACCTGTTCTTAATGTGCTTTATTATTCCAGTCTGCTTGTTTTTATTCTGTGCATCTAGTTATTTTTCCTTCTTCAGTATCTGCTCGGTGCAGTGCTGTTGAACTTTATCACGATACAGCTCAGCCTCTGTGAGGTTAAAAAATAGCATTCACACAGCCACCAGCCACAGGAAAACAACTATGCTGTTGCTTTTTCTGATGGTAACATTAAGTCTCTTTGTGTTTGTGCTCTACGTTGTTTGTGATGGGAACATAAAAAGGTGCACATTTGTAAAACACAAGACAAAGACTCTGCAGTCGCCTCTCCAAAATAGCAGCTGAATCACTGGTCAGCAACCAGAAACACAATACAACACTATTGATTGTGTTGCAGACCTTGCATAAGAGGAGACAAACTCGTAGCTTTTTGGCATTGGACACCCACCGTTCCTCAGCATGACATCCAGATTTCCAGGCTTTTGTTTGTTGATCGAGCAGTTTGTTCTCATCAGTGTTTGTTGTGTTCGCAGCCGTCTGTGTCGCCGGCTACAGTCTGTCCAAAAATGAAATTCTGGAGCTTCGTTTGCCGCTGAAACTTTTTGCCGATGAAAATAAGGTAGAAACCGTCACAGTCGTCCAAAGTTAGTTTCATCTTTCATGAACAGGCAATCCAGATGTCTCTCTGAGCTTTTGTTGTCTGTGTTGTTGTGTTCAGGGTCTCTGCGCCGAACGGGATTTCAAAGTCGCCCACGGTGGTTTCAGCGACCGCCCCGTTCGCTGCCTCAAGCACATCCCAGGAACGAGGTGAGTTCTGACACGCGCCGGGGAGACGCTTCATTTGAATTACCTGCAGTTTCTCCTCTTTCCATTGATGTCTGAGCCTGTGATGTATTTTCTTGCAGAAAAAAACTTTACTTTCAAAGGTTTTTCTTTTGTAGGATTTACTTGAGTAAAATAAATAGACTAGACCAAGGAACAAAGACATGAAAGAAAGGAAACATGATGTAAAGGAAGAACATATATATAAACTAAACAGCAAATAAAGCACACAGCCCTGCAGAAGACGCTCAAAGTTATTTTTATGGCAAAGTGATGCAAGAGAGGAATGCTGGTGAAATACTGTTGATAAGTTAATGTACTTTTTATTTTACCGCTTAGCACACTCTTCATGTCGCTGCCTATTTCGAACAGCTGCAAATCAAAACTTTTGAGCTTTTAAAGTCATTCATTCAAACATGACATTGAAGAAGTGTGTTTGGTTCTGACATTGTCCCGTAATGAAGGACACGATCAAAGAGACATGAATGTTCTTGATTGAATATTCTCTGTAAAACCAGCAAACAAATCAACTTTGTAATCTGTGTTCTAGTCGTCCTCAAATGTATTCATACCTCCCATTAGAGAAGTAAATAAACAGATGAAAGAAGTTTAAAATTGACAAAAGTAATGATAACTAAAATTGTAATGAAAATCATGACGTTGCTTTTGAATTGTGGTTCAACAGAAATATATTTTAAAAAAACAAAAACAAAACTCAAGCATGATGGGATCCGTAAACTATCTAACTATCTTGTTGAACAACCCTTTGAGCCAGTCACTGCTATCCAGTGTTTTCTGTAACTCTCCATCAGACTTCTGCACCTGTTGACAGGTGTTTGGATTTCACTGCTCATCAGCAAAGTGCTCTAATTTATCTGGGACAGTTTTTTTTTTTTTTTTTTTTAATTATTCTTTCACCCACAATTCAAAAGCAATGTCTCATTTCACTAACTTATAATTTAGCAAATTTTTATTTATTATTACTTTTTAAGTAATAACTTTTTAGTTATTTGAGTGACTGTCGTGAATTTTGCCTTTTCTTTAATGTAAGGAAATGAATACACGACTGGATGTGGTACCCGCGATATAAAATGGATTTTGTGCTGTTTTCTGCGTCACCATCTGCTTACATATCGGTTCTAATGGCAACACCAGATATGATGCTGTAGCTGCACAGCTTATCGACAGCTTCTCATCAACACACAGCTCAGCCGGTTTGCAGATATTTTGTATTCCCTCAGTTGATTCATTTTATTTAACTTTGTTCCCACAGGTGTGTTGTGACCAACGATGGGCTGAGCTCCAACCTGCAGGTGTGGGACCTCGGAGGAGACGACTGCGGTGAGTTTGGTTTCCCTGGAGCCGTGTGATGTGACAGCAGGTTTCATTTATGTAATACTGTGGGAAGGCTCATTTACAGAGTACTTTAAAAAAAAAAAAAAAACTGGCATACCTCACACAGTTTCCAGTCATGCATTTAGTTTTATTTTCCATATCTGAGCCTTTTGCCACCAGGAAGGTAAACACAAGAATTATGTTACTCACCAGACCACATTTTAATAAATGAAGATAAGATAAGATAAGATAAGATATGCCTTTATTTATCTCACAAGGAGAAATTCACATCGTTGACAGCAGCTTTCAACAGATGTACACAGATAC
>NW_007578648.1:7370-9640 GCF_000690725.1 Stegastes partitus | reverse complement strand
GATGCAGCTGGTCAGACTGTCGATGTTCTCCCCGTGGTCCTCGCAGAACACATCCCACACCGTGGTGTCGAAGCAGTCTTTCAGTGTCTCCACTGACTCCTCAGACCAGATCTTCTTGGTGTGGGTGGACGCTGGCTGTCTGTGTACAAGAGGCTTGTACACGGGGAGAAGATGCACCAGGTCATGGTCAGGAAGCAGCAGCTTGTGTTTCGCTGTTTGCTGTTTTTATTTCAGAGTAATGGAGACGTTGTTTCTGGAAAGAGGTGGTGCTGTTGAGGAAGTTACTCGGCTGATAGAAACAGGTTCCTACAGCGTTCACCACAATTATTTAGAATTTTAAAAAAAAGAAAAACTTTAATGCCAATTGTTACATCCAGCCTCTAGGATCAGCTGGATTTAACAACAACAACAACAAAAAAAGATGGAAATGCTTAGTCACGTAAATGAACATAACAGAACAGTGACAATACAAAAGAAGATGGTGGATGCTGCTACAAATCAAAGAACCAAACGAAGGCTAACAGAGTATTGAAAGCTACCAAACAAAACTAAACTCAACTCTATAGCCAAACTGTAAACCTAATAGCAACATCCACACATAACAACAGAAACGAAAACAAACTAGTGCCTCAAAACACACAATATGAAGAACACAAGACACGAGTAACTTCTACACAAAGTGTTGCAGCTGCTAACAGGAGTCAGTCTCCACTAAGACTCTCACATTGAGTTAGCAGCTGCCAACAGAAGTTACATTTCCACAAATGGAGCGGCACCAGGATGGACTGTTCACTCTGAATCCCAGCCAGTCCTGACTGAGGGTGCTGGTTGCTTTTATAGCCAGGTGTGGTGATTGCTGAGGTGTAGGAGGAGGAGTGGTGGTCCTATCAGATGTAACTGGAGGCAGGAAGAACAAGGCTGAGAGTAGGTGGGGAGCTCCAGGGCAATCATTGCTGATGTCTGGCAGGTGTGGTTCTGGATCTTCAGCTGGGCCTCACAAGTCCACCACATATGACGGCTCAAACACCACGGGCCGTAGCACCGATCAAAAAGTGATGAGTTCTGGCTGTGTAATTAATAATATTATCATTAATCAGGTAAAATGATTTGGACACAATTTCAACCAAACACATGCAGAAAAAAAAAAGAACAAAGACGAGCTGATGTCGGTGTGTAGCAGCAGGCAACAGAAGGCTTTTTAGACCTTGAAACAGCTGCTGTTTTGGGCCAATTACTGCCTAATTTCGCAAACTTCTTTTTTTAAAGCTTCATGTTTTGATCATCACAGAACCACGGTGGCTTAAACTGTAGAAGACAGCATTCAGCTGGAAATCATAAATTAGCCGTATTATTAATTGCCATGAAAATGAAGGACGTTGAATTTTATTTGATTAAAGGAGAAAACAGTTTTTCTTGTTGCAGCGAGTTCAGTGGTTTGTAATGTACACGTGGTTCTAAAGTAGAAGAGGTTTTAATTAGTCCCAAAGCAACAGTGATACGACCCCTGTTTATGTGATATTAAACTTTATTTTGGTTAATAAGGTTATTTTTACATTTAAACAAATCAGCGTCGGACACCAGGGAGCACAAACACTGTTTAATAGGGTTTAAGGTGGAAAACATCCAACTCTTCTGAGCACCGTTCAAGACCTGCAGACACCTTGTATTCAGTGATGCTGTTTTTAATATTATCCCCGTCACTGTGGGACAAAACCACCAGCCCGATCATTTTAATGACAGCGCTGGCCGCCCTGCATGCAGGTGTTTCATCAAAACATCACGATTTTAAAGTGACTCTGTTGCTGCATCCTTGGTTTAGCTTCACCCACAGCAACTGTAATCAAAGAAATAAAAATAAGCTAAAGGTTGTTTGTTTTTCCTCCTATAATGAGGGGCAGCTAGAGTCTGGAAACCTTTTTTAATTGCATCTGTGACTCGTGAATTAACAGATCGAAGCCAGTTCATGTATCATTTGTGTAACTTGTGTGTTTGATTGTACATTGTGGTCAGCAGCTTCCAAATGTGATCGGCTGTCTGCGGTGTCTTGTTCTCTGTTGGCAGATGTGATCAGGAGAACAGGAAGCGTTGCGGGGAGGAGGACTGTTTCAGAGAGAGGCAGCAGGGTCGCAGCTCGACTCTCATCGCCGCCACAAGTCCTCCATGGAGCTCAGAGCAGCGACGTCCAGCTGACTGAGCTGAACTCAGGACGGGCTCTTTATAAACTGGGTAACGCTGCTTGATTTGTAAAGTTTTATCTTCAAGATGGAGTC
>NW_007578648.1:0-7340 GCF_000690725.1 Stegastes partitus | reverse complement strand
ATGATCAGCTCATCATCAAGCTCTGCAGAAGCCTGATAACGATCCTGATCATTTGAATCAGGTGTGTTGGAAGAGGGAAACATCTGAAACATGCAGGATTGTGGCCCTTGAGGACCAGGATTGGACACCCCTGCACTAATTGATGATGGTTCTTGTATACATTGTGCTGTCCCAGATGCAGACTGGAAGCCACGACACTGCCTGGAAAGAACACATAAAAACAATGTCCACTGTTAGGGGCAGTTTAAAATCATAGTATGTGTAGCACAGTTCATTCAGCAAGAGCAACTCAAAGTGCTTTACAATTATAAGAGAATAAAATATTAAAAATAGTGGCAAAACGTAAGACCAAGTATAAAAAAAGTGCATCAGTATCAGTAAATTGTGTGTGATGTGCTCGAGCGACTTTCATCCATCTTCACACTCCTTAGCCAACGCCGTCTTCGCGATAGCAGAATACCTGAAGATCTACTGTACAGCGAGTTGTCAGGAGGCTGTAGACCTCGAGGTCGCCCAAGGCTCCGCTTCAAAGACGCTTGCAAGAGCGACATGAAAACCCCTGGGATCAGCGTCCAGTCCTGCTGAGTGAAGAGATTCCTGGAAAGCTGCTGTTGTGAGCGGTACAAAACAAGGGGAGATGTCACGCATCTAAGGTGAAAGAGGGAAACAAGTCTTCCCAACAAGATGGAGAAGCCTCCGTACACATCTGTTCTTCATGTCAAAAGGAATGCCACTAACACACTGGCTTGTTTAGCCACACCGAGAAGTGTGCGAGTGACTGAACACGGTGCATCCCATCGTCTCTCCAGACGGAAGGAGGCCGACGACGACATGAACGCAATTTTGAATCCTGTGAAGTATATTTTAAAGGTTTAATGAACCAATGCAAACAACTGCTACATGTGGTTTCAGCCTTTTTTATTGTCAGGCGGTAATGACGTTTAGGTTGTAGTGAAGCACCTCTACTGGACATTCACAGCAGGCTTTAGTTGCTTCCTTTTTCAGCTCCATTATGTCTCTCTTCCTCTGTGGACACGTAAAAACACCTCTGATGGAAACAGAGCAGAACTATAACGTTGTACTGGTTGTTGTGGACATTGTCTGGGAACAGAACAATCAGCATGCAGTGTAGCGTAGGACAGTTTCTACATGGAACTAAGACACAGCTAGTTTTTTGGGGTTTTTTGGCTTATGTCCAAATTCCAAAACCCCATCAGTCCATCTCCTGACAATAGGAAGAAGCTTTATACATTCCAAGCCAGAGTGAGGACAAAAGCTTTCCTCACAGCCCCCAAAATGTTGTGATGGGATTTTTTTTTCTCAGCAGTTCTTCCTTTGTGCCCCTCAGTATTTTTTTGTTGGCCTCTGACGCATTGAGCAAGGCTGAGCTGTATTATGCTGAAGTATTAATGTAGTAGCCTGACCACTGACCCTTAGAAGGCTCTGTACCTTCCCATTTATTTTGTGTGCTTTTTTATTTTTAAACAGCTGCAGCAGTGAGTCATGTGAACATTAGACAAAATGTCCGAGACCATCATGTAAGACTGCAGCAACAAGAAGTTAATGTGGAAGAGTAGCAGATTAACAAAAAGATTTACAGACTTTGACATAAATGAATGGTCTGCCCCTCTTTTATATTACAAAAAATGTGCATAAGTCGGATCGAGTCACGACTGTATATTAATATACAGTCGTGACTCGATAATCCGACCCTTAACGATCTGAAAACTATGCTGTCCAACAGGTTTTTAGGAAAAACCAACGGAACCCATGAAAAACAGCCTTAACATACCGACAGCCTCGGATTCTGACTCCGACATGACGTTTTATGTCATAAATAAGGATAACGGCGTATTATCTGACTGAACAATCCCACAGATTGGCTACGTTCACACTGCAGGACTTTGTTCACATTTCCAGTTAAATGCGACTTGTATGTGATCTGCTGTGTGAACTTCATACGACCCAAAAGTGTCCCGCATGCACAGAAGAGGACACGACGACGTCACACGCAGTGAGCGTGCTCAGTGTTTACGGAAGTAAACACGGATGATTGCGGCGATGGTGGAAACAGAACTGTAACCGCTAACTAAACTAGCATCAGCAGCCAAGTACTGCCTGTGCGTTCCTCCCCGACTGCACAGAATATTTTGATATTCATCATTAATTAGGCCTGAATATCCAGACACCAGATAGTGCTAATTGGACCAGCCCTACTAGTTTTTATAAAACCTATGAACAATAAATATTAACAACAAATGAGCCTTCCAGCATCAAGCCCTCCTTGCATCTCGACCTCCATCTTGACAATCCGACAGCCTTGCTATCCGACATAAAAGAAGGTTTTACATTTAGTGTCGGATTATCGAGTCACAACTGTAGTTGTAAACTCATTTCTGCAGCAGGCTACAGTGTCCTTCTGTTGCGTGACATCTTATGGGTCATTATGTGTCATTTTGTCCCAACAGAAACTGACTCAGCAGATCCTCTGAGCTCTTTACACTTTGTGAGTGACACCGTTTTCCTCGCCGGCTGCTGTAACGGAAGCGTTTACATCGGCGACACTCGAACGTCCGCTGCTCCTCAGCTTTCACCTCCGCCGGCATCTTCAGGCGATTCTGACCTGTGGTGGACGGACACCTCTGCAGGTCAGCATCCATCCAACTGCAGGGTGGTCAGACTGTCCTCCTCTGGACGGGCAGTGGTTTCAGATTTGAGGAGCCTTGGAGGAGCTGTGTGTCAGGCTCAGCTGGACGTCCAAGCACGTTGCTGCAACCTGGATGATGTCAGCGTGTCGTGGGCGCCGACGATCAGTGACTGCATCTCAGTGTCAGGTCAGCTTACAGACACACAGTAATCCAGATGTTGTGTCAATCCTGTAATTTAACAACAAGTGGAAGTGATTAATTGACAGTTACACTCCCCTGCTGTCAGTATAAACTAATTCCAGTGCTGGACTAACGTTAATTACAGTAAACACATCACTTGTGCCGTTTAGATGATAATAATTAGTGTTTTTTCAGTGTGGCTGGACTTGAAGTGCACAGAGAGTCTGTTTGTTCCAGCTGCTCCTGCTACATGAGCAGTTACTGTGTTGTTCTGTTCAGTGTCTTCTTGTGGTTTTAACAAAAGCCCAATCTGAATAACCACATGTTTAATTGCTTCTCTGATGTGTTTGTGCACCTTTTCTTTTCTTCTGTCCTTGTGGCCACGTTCTGGACCAGATGTTGTCTGGTTCTGACAACCCCAGCTCCTGCTCCAGTGGGTGCTGATGATCAAATAGTTAATATTGATCAGGGTGTATGTTCAGGCCTCTGTCATCGTCAGTGGGCGTTGAACAGAAAGTGGAGGCCAGACTACTTCCTCTGACATTCTCCTGAGTGAGCACGACGTTACTGTCGACTGCATTGACGTGTTCTCTACTTGTTTTGATTCTGACCCAGGTGTTTATCTGTGTACCTGGTTCAGGGAGACCTGGCAGCAGTTCCTTTACAAGAGGTCACGGCTCTGCTCCCCACATCTTTTGTACGGAAATTGGCTGCTATTAGAGACACTGTTAAACCATGACACAGCCGTGCTCCTGTCCGCTAAAAGCGTCATTATGCTGAAAGCAGGTGTAGGTCAAGCAGGGGACATGTGGTCAGGAGTGATGTTGGTTTGGCTGTAAGCAAACAAATGCTGCAGGACAGCACCCTGTCCACAGACCTCGGCCCACACGTGTCCTGCTTCACCTCAGCCTGCCTGTCACATACTTTCAATACACTGAGGGTTTCTACAGACGGAATTAGATTTTATGAACACGGATGACACCTGGGTCAATATCTAAACAAGCGGGAGCCTCACAGAACACATCAAACCAGGACAACATCAAGTTCTTTCAGGAGGACGTCAGAGGAAACAGTTTGATCTTCTGAAGATGACTGAGGCTTTCATACTGACAGACCCAGATCAATATTTACCATTTGATTCTCAGCACCCATTAAGGTTTCTAGAACCTGAAACATTTGGGGTCAGAACCTGCCCAACAGGACAGAGAGGAAGGAGAAGAAACACAAACACATCAGACACAAACTTCAGACGTGTGCTGATCCGAATAGACGGTTTGCCCAAAAGACACAGAACAACATATTATGGTGCAGAGTATCTAAAAAAACAACAACAAACAGCATCTCTGAGCACTTCAGGTCCAGCAACACACTGAGACAGAACATTGTAGCTGCTCAGAGCTGGGAGAGATGCTCAGACGTGGACATTAGCAAAACAAGCACACAGCACAACACAGGAGAGCCAGCTCCTCAGGACAGGACCGTTCACACGGATCAGGATGTCGTGGTGGGTCAGTGACTCACACTGGCCTCACATCTCTCCAGCTGCTAACCTTTCAGAGGCATTTCAAATGATAGTTTGGTTTCTTTGAAGTGGGTTTGTATCAGGCAGTTATCCACGGTGTCTTTATCTGCAGAGGGTCGTGGTTGTTACACCCAGAAAGGAGTGCAGGCAGGAAAGCTGAGCTGTGTATTGCTGTGAACGGGGTTAACCGATTTAGCCACCCAAAACTGGGTCCACGTAGAAACGAAGGGGAAAAAAGCCCAATTAGTATCCTTGTGTGGGCCATATTTAGAACCCGGTCACTGCTTTCTCTTGCTGTCAGACAGCGTTGTCCTGTGGTACTACTTTTTCTCAACCATAAAACTTCCAGAAAGAGCTGCTGATGGCAAAGTGAAGCAGTGAGAATATTCCAAATATAGCGTACATGTGGAATGTCTTTTTAGCACTGTTTGGCTTCCCTGCCTGCAGCCATCTCCTCCAACCTGAGAGGGTGTCTACGGCTATCTACCACAGGCAATACAATCCTACAACTGGACTTTAAACAAACCCAACTATCCCTCGAAATGCCTACAACTCTCCACTGGTCAGTAGAAGATGGTCGGTACAGGAGCTGTAGACGGGTTCTGCAATCAAATGGATTCTGGCCTCTTTAAAAAGCCCGAGTTAAAGAGGAAAAAAACCAAAACCATATAAGTGAACACTGTACTTGCAGTACTTTTTACAGCTTTACCTTGTTGCTAAAGCAGTTCTGTTGCTCTCTTCTGATACACCAGACAGCATTAGAGCCACAGCAAGAAGTTACAGCACCAAAGTCACACAATAACAGAGAAACTGACTGAGGGAGAGCAGTGATCCACAAGGCAAAATTATTCTTCTTGTCATTAGTGTCTGATTGGAGACGGCAAGAATCAATACAAAAGTTTGAGTTCTTTGCTGTCTGAGGGCAGTGACAACATTCTAAATACAGCATACACTTCAGTGACAGACTGTTACGGTGGCTCAAATGTATTTTGCTGCTGATCCCATCCCCAGCAAGTCTCTTAGCTTCAGGATAACAGTAAATACACCGACTCTTCATTTGTACCTTAACCCAGGAAATCAGACTCTCCCTTTCAGGACCTGCTTCATTCATTCCTACCTTCCTCTCTGCCAGGTTTCAGTGGGGTTGTCCAGATCTACAACACCTGTGGCTGGAGCACAGAGCTGCAGGAACGTCAGCCGCTGTTTCAGCATCGTGGTCACGTGGTATCGTCACAGCAGACTGATGACAGCATCCCCGTCTTCACCACCGCCCACAGCTGGCATCCTGAGCTGCCGCGGACGCTGCTGTCCGCAGCTTCAGATGGCTCTGTCCACGTCTGGGACTGGGTGGACCCAGAACAATCAGCTGCTGACAGTCCAACATCAAGAACAGAATAAAGATCCAGTTGACCTGGAAGGAAGACAAAGAAACAAGCTCATGTAATGACTGAGGCACTGATGTGGGTCAGTGAAGAAACACTGACAGCAGTGCTGGACAACAACAAACACAAACAATCATCACTTTCTGATGTAGTGGCTTCAGACCTGTTCCTGTACCACCAACATGATTAAACTGTAATTCAAGTAAAGAAACTTTTTAAGGGAAAAACAAACTGATTTGGGGAAAAATGGAAATTTGCTTCACAAAAATCAAAACAGACCATTTATGAATTACAGATAAATTGCAGTTGGATTGAAGTCACAGCTGTTCCTGGTAACTAATCTCATTTAAACACAACTGATTGCAGATGACTGCTGGTTTTTGTATCACAGCACATATTTGTGTTGCTGTCTTCACAAATTAAACGTTTGCAACAGGAGAACTTTCAGGATCAGTTCACTCTAAACATAAAACACAGCTTCTCTCTAATGTCCAGTCATACGAGACTACACCTATAAAAATCAGACCTGCCATGCTCCCTGAAGTAGTTGCCTTGTGCATCGCTGTACCACTCCGAGTGCTGCTGTCACGCTTGGAACACTCCCTGGAGTGCCGTTAGATCCATCAAGCCCCAATCTCTAATATGTGCTGGACCTCCCAGTGTCAAAACTGTGACCCTTCAACTTAAATTTCATTTTGAAAGAGGTCACAGGTGGAGTAGGGCAGGTAGAGAGCAAAAAATGGTGAGACTCGGCCATTTTAATTGCACTGTGAGCGGGTGTGTATTGGCACAATGCTACACACCATAGTTCAGGTCATTTGCACCAAGTGTTCTCCCTTAGATGACAGTTGACGGCATGTTGTTGGCAGCGCTAAAGACCTGATGCACCCAATTTAGTCTTGGAGCCTCTTCAACCAAACACTGACGTTTGGCGTCTGCAGTCGTAGCCGCAGACCACACTCTTATCACCAGCCGTGATTACATTTACTTTAAAAGGTGGAATTGCAAATGTACACCTGCACGTGGTCAGACGAGGACCTCCAGGACGAGATACTGAAAGTGGAGCACTGCTGCAAAAGACAACTACTTTGAAGGGATAGACTCCAAATGTCAGTATTTTTTTGCTTTTTATAGGTGCAGTCATGGAACTTTTGATTGAAAATGTCACAGGTACCACGGTTCAAAGGTGACCGATTTGAACGACTCGTTTTGTCTGATCAGGAGATATTCCATCTATGAGAACAACATCTGATTCTACCTCTAACACCACACGTCCTGTGACCCAATAGTCACGAGTTCATCTGTGTTCTGAGCCTCCTTTACAGACGCATCGCTTCAACAGCAAAGTGTAAAGAGCGTCTGATTTTGTGGTACACATTGTAGACCTCTTGGTGTTGCTTACAGAACTGATCTGATGGTGACTGCATTTGCATTTACATATTCATCTATTAAAACTGCATTCTGTTATGTTCTTTAAAATGAATCTTTTCAGGATGTGTGTCCTTAAAACCTCCTTCTTTAATGATCTTTGAAGCAGGTTAGCTCACCTAAATTACCAGAATAATTTGCTTCCAGTTATCAAAGGGGGGCTGCAAGGTGTATCAGTGG
>NW_007578647.1:264695-282091 GCF_000690725.1 Stegastes partitus | reverse complement strand
TTTTTTTTAAAGGCAGTTCAATGTGTCCACTGAGGTTCAAGGCTGAGCTGAACACAGAGCGGTAAATGACCTGTCTGCTGGAAATTATGTCCGCAGTAAATGTGAGAACCACGTTTATTGTTTTCTCTATAATCACTCGCGCTGCTCTATTCAAGTTTCATTCAATTATGCTTTTCCCTGGCAAAGCGGCGAAATATGGCGTTGCCAAATAGGACGTTGCCAGTCGAAGTGATAAGAAAATACACGCCAGTCATCGCGCTGTATTTCATTACAATAAGTACAGGAACATTTGCAGCGACATGCCAACGCTCACACCCAAACAAAAAAACGTCGACATTTCAGAAATGAGAGTGTATTTCTGTGCTTTCAGGTCTATTTTTTCTCTCCTCTTTTTGTTGGATTGTGTATCGGGCTCTGCCTCTGAAACCCAGGTGGCCGACAGCTCGATACCGAACGCCTACTGTTGCCGCTCGTGTAACTCGCAAACCCCTCTCCAGTCTTCTTATGAGAGGGTCCAAGGTCTGCATTAGCTTGTCATTCATTCTGGTGCGAGACAGCGCGCGTCCTTGTGTGTGTGTGACGGCGTTGTACGGCTAATCCAGGTGTCCTCCAGGAGGGAAGATAAAAATCTGTTCTCTATTTTAGGCCTCTGAATCTGCCAACGAGGAGAGAGGTTGACCCCAGCAAACATGCCGGCTCGGCGTGTTTGATGGCTGAAACTTCCTGCGCAGACAGTGACACCGCGAGACACCAGAGAGCCATATGTGGCGGCGAAATTTATTTACACGTCACACACCTTTGTAAATATCTGACAAGTTGAGGCTTGTTATGTTAATTTAGCTTGTCTAATCACAAGAAACTATGTTAATGCACTAAAATGCCTCAATTACGCCAAATAGAAAACACATTTCCACCTACTCCAGGACCCGTCGTACATGCTGCAGTAATTTTGAATTCATATTGTAATATATGACCCACTACCAACAGCTCTGAAAATTACATCGACACCCCGGGCGGATTTCTTGTAAATAATCTTGTAATGCACACGGGACGAGCTGCGGCGGCTTTCCTGTGGGAAGCTTTTACAGAAACGTTAAAGAATGCTGCAATCACCGTTTGGCCGGGTCTGTAAAAAGCTAAAAATCATCTGTTCGCCCGGTTTTACATACATAAATAAAGGTCCCCGTGGCTAAACATTTTATTGGTCACAATGGAGGATGATTTCTGGAGCTGCGATGGACGACTGAAGCCGCATTAGAGGACGCCCGTGCACGTCTGCATGCGTGGACACACGTGCACGCCCGCCCATGTGTGTGTGTGTGTGTGTGATTGTGTTTAGTCCAGGCAGACCTGGCTTTGATTAGTGCCTGCATGATAAAATGGGCGGCAGCTGAAGGCAGAGCTGGAGCTGGTTAGCGGCTGCCGACAAATGGAGAGAGACCAGGAAGATTTTTATCAAACGCACATGAACGTCGGGGGGAGGTTGCCATTTATGTTTCCCAGGATGGCAACTCGCACACAGGCAGAAAAATGCAAACCAATAGGAGCGCACGTAAGCGTGTTCATTTCAAAGTAATCATGCAAACAATGGGAACCTGCAGGGAAGGAAGGAATAAACACAGAAGTGGGGAGGGGAGAGAGAGAGAGAGAGAGCTCGTGAAATATAAACAAGAGCGAGCAATAAAACAGCAGTAAAACTCTTGCAAAACGCTATCACTGACTTTTCCCATCGTGGTGTTTAGCAAGCAGTGATATGTCTTGGTTTCATTGTGTCTCTAATCTGATAAAGCTTTATGGTTCCTGCTGCTATTAGCGTCATCTATTGTCATTTGAGGTGGCAGGATGGCAGCCCGTGGCACTGACCTCTTGAGGAGCCCGCATTCTCCCGCGGACGACGGATTGAGTCGAGCCTCCGTCTCACATCAGAATTTATCTCAAAAAGGGGGAGGGCACGGCGGAAGTGAATGATAGTTTTTGCAGCTTACTTGCATACTGCTAAGAGAGGGATGAAGTTACACCACGTTTTGTCTCCCCCAAGAGGCGGGAGAATTTTCTGCTTTGGTTCACACTCGAAGGACCTCCCTCTGAGCGTCTTCCTCTCCTCCGCTTCCCTCCGTTTCATTCCACGTCTTAAAACCAAAACAGACACCACATGTGGCGCTGACGACCTTTCCCGTGTTTGATGTAAATCATTTCGGGTTGAAGCTCCGGCTTTTTCGGAACACGCTCTATTTGGCTTTTTACGGGGGCCGAGGTCGCGAGGTTAATTTAATTCTACCTGTTTATTTCGCCGCACATCTCTCCGGCAAAACTACAATAACGCAGCAGCGGTCGTAGTTTTTTCTTAAACTCGATCCATGTGGTTGTGATTTATGTCTCGTCTCCTTTTTCACGCTACAGTAATGCCATGAAATTTTTTGAATAGACATATCTGCACAGTCAATGATCCGAGCTTTTTAGTCAATGATAAATTGAAAAAAAAAAAAGGGAAAAGAGTGAGGGGATAACATCTCTTAAGCTCCAGAAAGATGGCTTTTATTAAGCTGCAAAGAGATGAGTATCCTCTTCCTATACTTTCATGGATAAATGAATACAGGGGCCCCATGTTTGGTCCTCTAAGTTATTCCCTCGCAGAAATTAATAAGCATTTAGAGCATGTTTCTGTTCTGTGTTTGTGTGTGGGAACCCTCCTCCTCCTGCTGTCCAGCTCTTCCTGGTCTGAATTAACTGGAAACATCTTCCCACCACTGATAAGTATCACAGAGGACAAACCACAACATTACTTTAGATCTTTTCTATTTTTATTTTTTCATTTTGGACAGAAGATAAGAGACACACCACAGAACCCACAGCTGCCCCGCCGCCCATTGGAAGGTCGCATACTTCTGGTATTCCACCGAGAAGGCCTCCCACAGAAAGACAAACTTTTCAAATTAATTCGATACCACTTAAGTTGATCGCCTCGTCGCTGCTCTGACACGCGGACGTCACGTGTTTGCGTAAAATATCGGAGCGATGTAATCCTAGATCCTGCTGACAGATGTCGAGGATGCGTTGCAACGATTACCGGTAAACAGGCATGCAGAACGCATTTAATAATGCTCCAAATGCTAAAAGCTTTGAACTTTTCTGCCCACCGTGCTTAATGGTTCTTAATGAAATAATAGGACTGCAGTGATTGACCGCTGCAGAATATTTCTAATTGAAAACAGCAAGCCACATTAAAAACTGGGGAGTGCACCGTACGCCCTCAGATGTAATGAAATCTGTCCATGTGAGCGGTATCTTCATTTTTTTTTTTTTTTTGGATTAAACCATCGTGAGTGTTGTGAGTTCTTTTATTGATCCGGACTGGGCTGTAACTAGTATCAGGTGCTGATTAGTTTTTCTGTCCGACTGAATTATCATTTTTGTTTGAAAAAAAATCTTCAAAGTGCTGGTTTCCTCCAACAAAGAGTCCAAACGCCAGTAATATTTAACTCACAATGACATCAAAACAGGGGGGAAAAAAGCAGGAAATCACTGCTGCAAGTGATTCGATTTATTGCTTTCTTTGGATGTTTTGCTTGATTAGAGACAAACAATAAGTTCAGACTATTTCTTTAATTTGCAAAAACAAAACATCAACAAAACGTCAATTTTAAATACATCTAAACTTCAATTTATTTGCTTTATTTCAGCAGTTTCTTGTGCAGCTCCAGAGAAGATAAACTATAAATTATCCCAGAGACCTTAAATGGGTTTTTAATTTACCCAAATAAACAGAAGAGAGATGTAGGTGCCTCATAACACTTGTCATCACTTAACATTGTGTCATCATTCAGAGGCTTTAACGCCATTTTTATCCAGCAGGTGAGAAGGTTATTTTGGTCCTCAGCTGTTTTGCATCACAGATAATGAGACGCTCCCGTGACCCCGGCAGTCACTTCCAGTCTGGAATTGATCGATGAGAGCGCCCCCCTTTGACCCTTATCTGGTGTTGGGCTTTTCATTGTGGCTCTACATCTGGAAGAGAGATCAGGGCTTTTTTTTTTTTTTTGCGTGGAGTTTTTTGGATAAGGACGTGACCAGACTCCATTGCGTGGCGTGTTACTGCCAAGCCACCAAAGTTGCTCACTTCCTCCACAAGTTTCCATCAAGGGGGGGAAAAAAACACACACAGCCTGTGATGTCTGACATGCCACGGTTTGGTGATGTATGAGCTCTGAGACCTTAAGCGAGAAGAATGCAGTTTTTTTGTGCTTTTCCTCTTTATCTCGTATGATAATTTCACACCGTGGGGGGGCGAGCCTTTCATTGTAAATGAAGTTTACCCAGGACGATTCACATTCTTGCTCGTCAATTTGTCAGAGCAAAGGTTTTTAAAAAAAACCCGACTATTAACAGGATGTTAGTGGCAGCCTTTTCTCTTAAGTCCCCTCGGTGCTGCTCCGAAATGGTCCTCTGTATCACTGAAGAGTCCCACGGGGAGGATAATTACAATCGATGTTTTTTTCATCACGGCGGCCGTCATGTACACCGCTTCTTGCCAGCTCTACAGCGAAAGTTAATATTTCTCTCCAAACCGAAATGGCCAACAATCCTGAACTTTATTCTGCCAGATACACGCTGGCAGAATCTATTTCTTGACAAGTAAAAAAAAAAAAAAAAAAGTAAATGGGTTAAGTGTTGCATAAGAGTTTGGCTAAATAATAATGAGAGTTTTCAAGGAAGTGAACACAGCAAATGACTCCTTCAACCGTAAATAATGAGCATACATGCATATATATGTATTAATTACACATGTGCTGCAAGCCCAGCAGGGAGCCTCGCCGCTCCTGTCACAGCTCCAATCTCCTGCAATGACTCCGTTAAGCCCGGCGAGCTGAGGACCATGAATATCAGTAATTAGCTTTCTTGGTTTAACAGCATGTGCGATTATCAGATTCATCCTGCATCCAGTGCCCGCTGGCAAAACAAAAGGCTCCCTAGGCTGGATTTTCCAAAGTTGTCCGAGTTCTGTTTCTGTAATAAAACCTAATTTGTTGTCGTGCCTTGTTAAAGTCCAAATAAAATCCTGAATATTTTGTTCTTGGAAAAAAAAAATAAAGGTGCACGCTGCGCGGCGTACTGGATCTGGGTATGACTCATAAAACAAGAGGACTGCGTGTGATTAAGGGTTTATATGTGAGCGGCGCGGTGTTATTGCTGATTATGTGTGCTGTGTGCGCTGCTGATAACACACTCAACATGGACTGTAATGTAGACACTGCCCTTGTATGTGCTTTTTTATTTTTTTTTCTACCAAGCAAAAGGACCAACTCCAAGGCTCCTTTAAAAACCAATTGTCCACCGCTGACAGACAATACCCGTTTTCAATTAGGGGTTTATGTTAAGCGCCCGGCAGGAGGTCTAATTGGAGCCGTTGTGCACGAGTGTCTTGGGGGTTAAGCTAAGAACTTACATTGTTGCGGCGTTACATCAACGCGGCCTCTAAAACATCATGAAGAACCACATTAGCGGTTTGCCAATTCACTACAAATTGCACGTGTACCCCGTTGCCAACTATTTTTCAAAGCACACCCACACTGACATAAATATGATGTTTATTATGATGTATTACCGACGTCAGGCAAGTTTCGAATGTACATTTTTATGGGGCATGAAAATTTGCAAGTCGTAGTAGGCTTGGGGAAAATCAACAGTGATGTAATGTAGGCAATTTGTAGTCGGCGGTTAAAACGTTTAGGAACCTCACACACACCTATACGGCGGTGATTAAAATTCACGTCACATACAGTGTTCGTAGACGCAAATCGCTTCATTAATCTTCTGTCATCAGGTTTAAAAGAATCCATTAGGGATGATTTGGACAATTAAAGGAGAGCAAAGGAATTATCTTATAACGCACATCTAACAGGATTACTGCTTAGAATTAGTCCAACGTTCACTGTAATTACGGGGACGGTAAATAAAGATAAAAAAAGTTATATGAAAATGGACGACCAGATGTGAGTTATGATAGATTTGGAATATACAGTATTTGAAAATGGAAAAATAAAAAATCATTAAAGCAGCATGTGGTGTTTTGGTTCGAGTCAATCAGTGGCTTGCTGTGGGGGGCACCTGTGAGTCAGCAGGCCCCCCCACCACATAATGAAACATCCACAAGTTCTACTAATTTGGTTTTATTACGCTACCTAAATGGGCTTGCATTTCACTGTTGCGTGAAAAATAATAAACACTGAATAGAAACAGGACACCACAGCAAAACCACTGCCATCACTTCCCCCCCCCCCCATGTCTCCCTTGTTTCTTCAGTCCCGGCCACATAGATTCTTTTCCAATTAGGCCCAGAGAGTAGAGCGGTCTAATATATATTCATAGCTGGTATGAATGACAGAGGAGTGATGATAATGATCATGATATGAGCTGAGAAAAGCAATTACCGTCACCACTACCATAAATAGTAATTGCAAAAAATCTCTATCACTACAAAGAAACCCACAAAACACTCAACCGCACGGCCGGCGGAGGAGAGGAGGGGAAGGTACGAGCAACCAGCTACTTCTTTTTTTTTTTTTTTTTAAATGAAAGCACCGTTTGCCAACTTTTTCCCAACAAGCCGCTCAATAAGCACTTCAAACGAGTGGCCATGCAGATGTGTTATTGACTTTAATCACTGATCAGTCTTTTAGTGGTTTCTCTGAAATTGACTTTCTCTCCACGGTTTTAAACGGCGTGCAAACGGCGGCGGGAAGCCGAGTCAATTACACAAGTTACTGTATGTTGGTAATTACTTTATTCTGAGGATAATTTGGCCGTGGTCGTCGCTCTTTACCTACTTTCTTGGTGCGAACGCCGGGTTGTTTGCGTGCTGTGCTCGCGGCAGCTGCAGTGTGTGTGTGGAAAACAGAGGGAGTGTGGAGTTTAGGGGGTATGATTTATAGTGCTCCGCAGGTTATAACTCATTTCAGACTGAATTTCCTGCGTGTGTGATTGCATCCTTCCGTAATGCCCTTGACAGAATGGAAAGCACAACCGATGTTCCATGTCTAAAGACGGACATTTTTGGGTGTGACTTTTGAATCCGGGCGTATAAATTACCCCCCTTGTGAGGCGAGTCGCTCGTCCTGAGAAGACAATAATAAATTATGTTTCCTGCAAATGATTCGGACGCATTAGTAGATATCACATCTGCAAAATTATTTATGAATCAAAAGAAAAAAAGGGGGGATGATAATCCAATAAATGGAGGGGCGGTGGTTGCCTGCAGTTTTTTTTTTGACCTTTTTCTTACATTTACAATCACAACAAGCTCCCGAAAAACTGCAAACAAAGAGGAATAAAAATGGTAATTTGGCTGCTTATGAGCCAGATCAAGTTACACATGGAAAACACATTTGCTGTGTATTTTGCCAGAGGTCAGCTTTTTTAGCCATTTCCCACGAGAGAAAACCCTCACCAAACGGGGGGATTTTATTTGTGGTAATTAACGACTACATTAGTATCTATAAACAAAGCCAAACTAATGCTAAACTGTGCTGGCAGCTTTATCATGCCCGGGGCCTGCAGCTGTGTGTTCTGACTCAGATTGACCGAGTCCAGTTGCATGTGTGCATGTGTGTGTGTGTGTGTACAATCAAAAATGTAGACCAAATAAATCTCCGCTCAATTATGGAAGCAAGAAAACGAGACGGTCTCACCAGGAACAACATCGCGTCCTCATTTTCTGCAGCTATTAAATTTTTGTAATGAATGCAGGTCAACGCCTGCACTTCTGTTTTTGATATAATAAGTCCGTCTCCGCCTTACAAGCTTTCCGCCGTGTAAGTCTGTGTTTTCGGGGTTCAACGGGGTCGACGAGGCGCAGGTTTCTGTTTTGTGTGTGTCGTCTGCAAAATACTTCATTATGCACACACATTTTTGTGCTGCTATCTTTGTGGCATAAAGCTTTCCCTTCCTCATCCCGAAGCCAACCCTCAAACAGCCGGTTAAACTTGTGGGGTTAAAGATTTTGGTCCCCACAAAGCTGTCGGACCCACACACACATTCAGAGAGTATGGCACTCCATGAATCAGCAGTATGTCTAATTTCTCAGCACATTACAGAGAGGGTGGCCTCGTACGGCTCCAAATGAAAAGCCTAATGTCCCGCTATTGATTTTCCCTCCTTTAAATTGTACCTTATTTATGGCTACGTCTAACCATTTTTTTTTTTCGAAAGAGAAGAGAAACAAGAAAAGTCAAGAGACAGGAAAGAAAGCAACAGGCTAACAGGCAGGCAGAGTGTGCACAGCGCCGGCAGATGAATAGACAATAAGGAAGACAAACAGCTGCGGGGGGATTGAGATAAACACGGGGAGAAAAGCAATGCTTTAGTCTCGTCTTCATAATAAGACATGCTCACTTCCTCAACACACCCTGAACAGCCAGAGCTGCCACTCTTCCTGTCTCCATTTAAAGCCTCTGGAACAAATAACCCAAAGGGGGGCGGGGGTGGCGCCCAGCTCCTCCAAGTCTTTATGACAAAGGTTCGGCAATATCTTACATCTCGGAGTAATAAGTCAGTGATAATGGCCTGGGTTTTTCTCCGGCTTTATTAGAGAGAAAATATGAACCCGTCTTTATCAACATCTGTCTTCTGAAGAATGTCCTTCCACGGGATGCAGCTCAGATCTTCTTATATTGGAACGCTTTTATCTGCCCACGAAAGCCAGCTCAGCGTGCTGGTTCTTTTGAAGCTTCACCTCGCCGGGCCCTCGTGTTGTGTCACACTTTCACACCGGGCACTCCCTGGCACAATAACAATCTAACAGCAAGTGGCGGCGGAGCATTTCGGCTGCAGCGGGAAGGTTAAATGCCTTGCTCAGGGGCTGCTGTAGAGAAAAATTCTTGTTTTGGGGAGATTACAAATTTCCCCCTGTTGGTTCCAAAAAAAAAAAAAAGAAATCCTTCCTTAAACGCCAGGCAGAGAAGAAGCTCGGTTTTATTTCTGTGTACGGGAGATTGTCTTTTTTGCAGTGCAACCAGACTTTGGTAATCAGCAATTTGTTGGTCTGAGATAGCGCGCTGTGATATCCAACACTCCTGACCTTTCCCTATACCAGGCAGTGTATACCATACAGACATCAGAGCAACAGAAATACGAAGCTGGAAATCAGCTGAAAACTATTTCACTGCAGCTAAAGAGTACTGTGTGTATCAGAGAGATAAAAAAAAAAAAGATTGGCAGAGCTTACGGGAGAGCGAGTAACGGCGAACGTGTGTGTTTTGTGTCCTTGTGTGTTTGCATGCGACGAGTCTGGCCGCATGTGGGAAATGGGTGCAAAGTTGCCTACAACAACATTTAGAGGAAGTCAGAGTGACCCCTAAAAGCTTGTGTGAGGTCATATAATATTTGGACAGCCTAGTCCAATTTAGCCAGTCATATCTCCATCTGCTTTGCTCTGTATTTACTGCGAATGGGAATTGAAAACTGAGATGACCAGCTGTATGCATTTAGAAGTATGGCAGAAGAAGGCAGAGCCAGCGTAGCCCGCCCTCCGCCCCTCGCACCTCCAGCTTTGCCCCCGTTAGCATGCCAATTTGCCTCCTCCGTCCACCAGTCAAACAGTGCAACTCCTGTCTCACCGAACGTCTGGCACAGGTTGATTCATGACCATGAGTGATATTCATACTGTAAGGTTTTCAGCTGTGATAGGATGGAAAAACTTCTAATGCAAATAAACCTGCATTAACTTTTTTTTTTTTTTCCTTTTTGCATAACACCTGGAGACCTGTTGACGTTACCTGTTACATTCAATTAGCGGCCGCGGGCTGGAAAACACTCGTAGTTAGTCGGATGAAGTGAGAATGACTCAACCAGTCTGCAGGACAGAAAAGAAAACATTCAAGATATTGCAGTAATTGTAAGCTGCACGGGTTTAGAAATACAAAAAAAGTGATTATCTTAAAGGGCCAAGTCACACAAATAAATGGAAAATACTCTTGGAGGAGTGCTTTCATTTCCTCAAGTTTGGAGATATCTGCCTGTGAGATCTCTGTTCACTCCCCAGTGTAATAGAAGTGAATGAAATTGCGACGCACAAAAGATACCGTCATTGTTTTGGATTGGTAGGAAACCCGGGTTTAAAAAAAAACAACTTTAAGTGCTCGTTATTTGCATACTTACATCACATCCATGCGTAGACAGAGCGTGCATTTTAAGTTTATTTTTCTGCTCCATTTGGGCACAAAAGGTCAAAATGATTACGGGACAACTCGGCACAGGTGTCCTCTGGAAAAAAGCGGTTGTTTACATACTTGTGAAACGCGTGACACATTTTGACCCGCCGCGAGCGCTAAGAGTGTCACACACAATCTCACGCGTCCGTGTTCCAAACACACATTTACCAGCCAACAGCACAGCCAAATAATGACAACACAAGGCAAACAAATGTACCCCGCTGACGCCAAGGCTGACACCCAAGGTCTTCCATCACTGCTCTGCGGGCGCCCGCTCCGCTGCAGTACATCTGTAGAATTCCACCCCGAAGCCTGACACTGTACAAATGTGCGAGGGTTTGAGAAGGGAAAGAAAAATAGAAAGAAACTGAGAAAATGGGAGGAGGAATTTGCGAGACGGATCGTATGGGGAGAAAGCGAGACGGTCTGCTGAGCCACTTTCGGGGGCAGCGTGACATTTCTGCTGAGCGGTGGTCACCCATGGCAGTCGCTGGTGACGCACATGTGACAGAAATGCTGACCCCGTCGGTCAATCTAACCGCCGCGCTGCTGACGCCTGGGTTTCTGCAGGTTTCCTCGCGAATTCAAGACCCCGCGTCTCCAAGTTCTTAAGGCATGGGTCATTAACCTCATCATGCATGTTTAGACAGCAACCTGGAACAAAACACTCTCGCGCCGTCGCAGCAAAGCGCCGCGATAAAACCTCCGCAGAACGATCCAGGTTTTTTTTGGTTCGTAAAAAAACCCCTTCCACCGGACTGGTTTGGCTGTTTGGAGAGCAGTAAATCTGAGAATCTCAGAGGAAAGCTGGCTAATTCATCCAACATCACTACGCGCCCTCTACCCTGTGCTGAATATTAATCAGCGAATGTTCCCAGTATCAAGCTGGCATCCAATCCAAACAGATGATGGATGGAGCACCAACTGGGCTATCTCTCCACTCTCTTTTTCTCTCCGTCTCTGCTTCATCCAGATATGAGCAAATGATTTATATTTGGACTGTTTCCTCCTGTTGATTGTCATTTAAATTTCTACCCTGGCATTGTATCCGTTCTCCTTCTCCTTCTATAGACTGTTGCACAGCGTCCAACAGTTTGCTATAATCTCATTTTGCGTGAGCCACCTCTGCAATTGTACTTGTTGTCCTCGTGTTCTCCTTTTGTACTGAGAAAGGCGAAATATGAATAGACATAAAAAAAATAGCAAAGAGGTATTCATCATTTTCCACTGATGTTCTGTTACTGACTTGATGTTTGGAGTTCTTTTGGTTAATCTGAGGTTTAACTGTGTTTTTTTTCCTCTGGATGTTAAAAGCCAAAAATAACAACAGTGAGAGTTTTGTTTTTTTCCCCTCACACTGCTGCATTTAATCCATTACCTCACATTAGAGTACATTATATCCACAGGTACCTTGCTGGAGATTAAACATATAAGAAGAAGCCGTGTCACTGATTAATGACTGTGTAACCGATGACAGAATATTCTCACAATGGAGACCTTTCTAAATTTGACGATTGTACTCCAAACCAATCAGCCATCACATTTAAATCACCTGCATATTATTGTATATGCCCCCTCCTTGCTGCCAACACAGCAGCTCTGACCCGTTGGGGCATGACCAAGGGGGCTCTGGGGGGCGTCCAGTGATGTCTGACACTGGGACATTGACAGCAGATCCTTGGGGTGCTGTGGGTTGCGGGGTGGGGCCTCCGAGGATCAGCCTTGTTCCAGCACATCTCACAATGTTCAATCGAAATGGGATCTGGGGAGTTTGGTGGTCGGGTAAACGCCTTGGGGTCTTCTTCCTTGAGCTGCTCCTGGGCACATGTTTTTTTCTGTCTGGCAGCTCGTACTGTCCCGCTTTGGGGAGGCGGCTGGAGTTGGGGAGCGGCGTTTGCTATGTGGGAAGTGTGCTGCATCAGTGTTTAGGTGGGTGACGTCACAGCAGCTACGTCCATCTATTATACAGTCTATGGCAGGGGTGTCAAACTCTGGCCAAATTTGGCCTGCTTTGTAATTATATTTGGCCCGTGAGACAATACCAAATGACTACTAGAGCTGCCCCCGGTATTATACTGTACAGCGCATTCACCGCTAATACTACAAATCCCATAATGCCCTGTTGTTGTTTTGGTGCGTCAATCAGGACAGGTCCCAGAAACTCCCTCTCCTCTGTGACAGTAGGCATAGCGACTTCACACTGTCACTGTGCCATTGATGTGTTTTTTTATGTATAATTTGATTTTGCATGTCTCCACTATTAACTTCTATATAATGTATGGTAATAAGCGTTGCTTGTTCCATATTCAATGTTAAAGCAAAATTTGTTTCGGTCCATATTAAAAGGTTCATTTGTTCAATGTTGGCCCGCGACTTTGTTCAGGTTTTAAATTTTGGCCCACTGTGTTTTTGAGATTGACACCCCTGGTCTATGGTCTTGCTGAGGGACACTTCGACGACTGTGGAGGGGCCGGGGATCAAACCTCTGACCTTGACTGGAGGACGACTGGCTCTATCACCTGAACCACAGCGGCCCTAGATGGGACATTTGCTGATGGCTTCCACTTTTTTTTCATATTTCAACTACCCCCCATGATCTAAGACTACTTGATCAACAGGTGTAATATTGCAATTTCTGACTAAATGGGATGATGAGAAATAACCGTGAACATTTCAGGCTTTTATCTTGGATAGTTCCTGAGATATCGTTGTTTAAATATAGCCTCAAACTCCAATGTCTGAAAAAAAATGTGCTAAAAGTGGGATGACGGGCAATTTTTTTATTAAAAAAAAAAAAATTATATCAGCAATCAGTCGATATGTCAAGCTACAGTGTCACACATATCTATATGATTTAGTAGTTTATGCTATAAAGCAAATCAGAGACGGTCAAGCAGAAACTGTTGCATAGATTCTATGATTTGAGGCTCACACACACAATGCGCCGTTTGAGAGAGAAAACGCAGCGCAAGGTGAGCCAAAAACTATCATGATGAATGAAACGTAGAAACCCGTTACAGCGACTCTGTGCATGAACTCTAGCTGTAAAATAGTCTTTATTCTTTATGCCACGCAACTCAAGCTACATTACTTTTTATATTGTTGGCATTCTATTAACGTATCATATTTAAAGACGGCTTATCTCTTCAGGCAGATTCCAAAAAAAATATGTCCCACAAGAACTATAATCGTGAACCGTTTCTTTGAAAGATGAGATATGAAGTAATAGTAATAATAATAATAAAAAAAAAAAATATTCTGGTGACACTGCTCCTTTGTTTTACTTTTATCTCGGTCGGCCTGCTCGCTGTCACTCCTCCCTGCTCTGCAGACTTTACGGACAGATCCCTCCCCGCATTCCTGCAACCTGATTATTTTGGAAGCTTTGATAAGTGGCTGCTGATTTTAAATAGGAAGGGGGGGAAAAAAACAAAGGAATAAAAGGAAAAATGAAACCCATCATCACCGGCTCTGACCTTTCGCTGCACAGAACACGCGCTTTATTATCGCTCATTCCTACTCTGGACTCATTTGGAACAACCATTTACTCTGACATGTGGAATTCTTCACGCACACATCCACGGACGCACATTCCAGGGTTCTATGGTGGTTATTAGTTTGGCACTGGGACCCGGCATGACATCATGAGGCAGGCGGCGGTAAACACCCTTGATTGGTGGACAGCTGAGACTGCCAAGAGAGCGGTTGTCAGTGTTGGTGGTCCGCAGTCTCTCGCTGGTCCTGCCCAACCGGTGACTGAACCGAAAACGTGCGAGCTCGCTGAGGTCGAACGAGCATGTGTGTGAGAGCCCTGGGGCTGATTAGAGCGTTTGGAGCTTGTTGTGTTTGTTTGAAAAGAGGCAACTTACAAACCGAATCCTTGTAAGAGTGGATGTATACCATAAATATATAAGTTTGAGCGAGGCATTCACTTCCATCAGTTTGTTTGTTTTTTTACCAAATCTAAGTTTGTATGTAATTGTTTGAGCGTGCGTCGGCACACTACATTAGCGCATTTAGATTTTTTTTAAGCTGCGCTTTCAGTTTTTTTGCAATTCAGTAACGTATAATTGTGTTGTCATTTTCACAAGCTTATCCCGCCGCAGCTTAGCGCGCTGGAAGAAAGCCAAGAGAGGTGTTACATACAGTCCACAGTGGTGAAGCGGTGAGAGAGGCACTGCCAGGCTTGCGTGCAGACACTTGTGTGCACTCTCAGGCTATACATGCAAATTCGCTTTACTGTATATCTCTATATTTATGTTAAATAGCCGTCAAACCAACTGCATGGGTCTGCAGAACAAAGAGTGTGAAAATAAAGACACTGGTTTAAATCAAATCTCTTGCAAAGTGTGCTGCTGTTGAATTGAAGTGGGCCTCTGTTTTCCAGGTAATGTTTTTGGAGGGTTTGTTTTAATGGGAAGGTTCACCTTTCTGTCCAAAGGAAAGTGGAGGAAAGTACATAATGGATCCCACATGTCAAGACAACAAATGAAGGTGAATCCTTTAAGGAAAATAGGATCCCTAATCCAGGGATGATGCATGAGACCGAGGCAAAGCCACTGGTTATAATAAATTATTACTAAAAGAAATGTGGCGCTTTTACACAGCAAGGTAGCTGGCCTTCGTTTTGCAGAAAAGATAATAATAACTTAGGAAGCACACCTATTGAATTATACACGGTTACACGGGGCCCCTACAGAGGTCTGAAGTCCATTTTCTGGTTTTGTAAAGCTCTGAATTCTTAAAAATGTTCAAGGAAATGTGTGCTGCGAGACATTTCCCTAACATCCCGCCTTGAAAGACATTTTATGCTCCCAGTATCCAGTCTGAAAGAAGGATCCTTTTCCTTTTATTACCTGGAAAAAAACATTCCAAGTATCTTGACAGAAATTCTCTTTGTTGGGTTTTGGGGGGGGTGTTCAGCAGCCATGTGCTTGTGTTGGTGTGTTATCCTTACATTTACATGGGCGTGTAATTGTTGAACTTAGCAGTGTGTTCATTCATTAGTGAGTGCTTACCTCCCTGGTCCCTCTCCTCATCTCTCTACATTAGCTCTGACAGTAATGACTTGCCAGGCCTAACCTCTTAACTGGGCTGATGCATGGTTGTGGGAAAGCCACTCTTGCTGCCCAGCTAAAATGGAAACATGCCGTTTCAGAGGGGTTTTTTTTCTCTCCCCTCCCTCCTCTGTACCCTCTCCCTTAATTTCCTTCCCTTCAGACCAATTCTTCCTTTGCTACAGACAATTGAGTCACATTTAAGGTTGCTCAAATTTCTAAAAAGACAGCTCTCAACAAATTCAGAAGCTAAATTTACTTCTGATCAACAAGTCCTGAGCGTCCCCCTTAATGAGAAACTAACATTTGTTCTGTAATTAAAAGCCATGCATCTTGTTAGAAGCATATTTTTCGAGCGACTTCCAAATGAGCAGCAAGGCTACAGCGTGCGTCTGAAGTAAACCGGACAGCCAGGGTTAAGAAATGCGTTTGTTTTTTTTTCACTAAAACCGCGGATGAGAAACAAGCAAGAGGTTTAAATGACTGAACAGGGTGCAGTTTTCAAGCCGCGCAATTAATCGAATATTAATCTCGATCGCGATTCTGGCTTCCCGCTATTAAATGAACATGATCGACTGCATTATTGGCGTTTAAAATGCGCGCTCTGGTAATAGAAAACTCCGCCGCATATCAAATTAAGCACTTCATAAACTTACAGTCGGCCACCAGGGAGCGATCGAAATGTCTCGGCTTCACTTTTGGGGAGCCATCGCGCATCCTTTGCAGAGAAAGCACGTGCAAAAAAATAAATATCCTGGATGTTGCAAATAGCAGAGTGGTATACAACGGAGAGCAGACGGCAAACATGAAAATGTCTGGAGCAAAAAGCCGAGGAGATGGTTCTCAGAAACGCCTGTTGTTTGAGAAGTATTTTGGATTGAAGACAAGCGATTTCAAGGAAGAACAAATCATAGCAAAGACAGTACGAGGCTTGTGTCTGTGCTGCAGTTCAACACAACAAATACCTGAAAAACCACAACGAGCTGCAGTACGAAAAACAAAGTTATGTTACCTCAACGGGTAAATATTCTTGTCCAGCATCAACTTAAAAAAGTGCATCACGGGCCGCTTCTAAAGCTCACCTGGTTGAGCTGGCGACCCATGTAGAGGGGCTACAGTCCCCCGATGCAGCTGCCATGGGTTCAAATCCCGCTCATGGCCCTGTGCTGCAGGTCCTTCCCCCATTCTGCTCCTCCACTTTCCTGTCTCTCTCTTCACTGTCCTATATAATAAAGGCAAAAAGTCCAAAAAATAATAATTAAAAACAAAAAAGAAAAAGATAGAAAAGAGAAAGATTTGGTCCCCAAAATGAATGAATTACTGTCATAAATAATCATGAACTCAATATTAATTAAAATAACTGTGATTATCGTTTTGGCCATAATCTTACAGCCCTTATACAGCTGCTGATATAGAAGAGAATAGAATAGAATAGAATGCTTTTATTGTCATCATCATAGATATGTATAATAAAGGCCCGCGCTGCCGGCCAATGGAATCGCACAGCCACACTGGCGGCCATCTTAGTACGGTGCGCCACCAAAAGTTTGATTTGTTATAAACGTCAGAGGTGCAGTTATAACGCTGCACTTATGGATAATTATGTTACACTCTCACAGCCAACAAGAATTTGTATTTTAGTTATTTTGTATTTTATTTGTATTTTTGTACTTTGAATTGTAGCCACATTAATGAAGTTTGTAAGAACCCAAACTGTTTGTAAATCCGTCAAGATTTCAGCGAGATGAGAGTGTTTATGTTTGTGCAGATCACTCACGTTCCTTCATGTACCACAGATTCCGCCAGAGAGCCTCCCTGAATCAAGATGGCCGAAGTGTGATCCCATTCTAAACGCCGCCTTAAAGACATCTAGCCTTTATTATACATATCTAAGTCTGATGCAGCTGCTGATATAGAATAGAACAGAACAGAATACAATAGAATAGAATAGAATGCTATTTAAATATTTTATTGTCATCATACACAAAGTACAATGGAATTAAAAGACAACTCTAGTGGTGCAAAAGTATAAAAGTAAAAGTATAAAAAGACAAATAAGAATATTTACATATATTTACATAAGGAGCCAATAGGCAGTATATAGTTAGCCAAACGGTAGAATAAATATATTGCA
>NW_007578647.1:244228-264567 GCF_000690725.1 Stegastes partitus | reverse complement strand
CCGCTTCTATAGCTCACCTGGTTGAGCTGGCGACCCACGTAGAGGGGCTATAGTCCCCCGATGCAGCTGCCATGGGTTCAAATCCCGCTCATGGCCCTTTGCTGCAGGTCCTTCCTCCATTCTCCTTCTCCACTTTCCTGTCTCTCTCTTCACTGTCCTATGTAATAAAGGCAAAAAGTCAAAAAAAAAAAAACTTAAAAAAAAAAGTGCATCACTGGCTGAATGTAAAAATGAAAGCAGTTCTGTTAATTTCATTTTGGGTAACAAGTTTGGTTAGAACTTCATTTGTAATTTGATTTCGGAGATGCACCATTCATAAGGACCAGCCATATTTCAATGTGGCTCCACATACAAATGGAAGCAATGCTTTAATTAAATGTAAAACTGTAATAGAAACATTTGGTCCCCAGAATGAATGAATTACTGTCATAAATGATCATGAACTCAATATTAATTAAAATAACTGTTACTATCGTTTTGGCCATAATCTCACATCCCTAATACCATAGGTATGTATAGTAAAGGCTAGATGTCTCGTCCACGCTGCCGGCCAATGGAATCACACGGCCACACTGGCGGCCATCTTGGTACGGTGCACTCGTTCACCCATAACATTGTGTTTTAGTGGTGCGTGTACTTTAAAAATAACCATAACTTGCTCAGTTTTCAAACGGTTTGGTTTGTTATAAACGTCAGAGGTGTAGTTATAACACTGTACTTATGTTACACTCTCACGGCCACCAACAATTTGTATTTTAATTATTTTGTATTTTTGTAATTTGAATTGTAGCCACGTTAATGACGTTTGTTAGAAACCAAACCGTTTGTAAATCCATCAAGATTTCAGCGAGATGAGAGTATTTACGTTTGTGCAGATCACTCACGTTCCTTCACGTACCACAGACAGAAAGCTTGCCCATACCGAGATGGCCAAAGAGTGATCCCGTTTGAAACGCCGCCTTAAGACATCAACCCTTTATTATACACATCTAAGTCTGATGCAGCTGCTGATATAGAATAGAACAGAACAGAACAGAATAGAATAGAATAGAATGCTTTTATTGTCATCATACAGAAAGTACAACAAAATTAAAAGACAGCTCCAGTGGTGCAAAAGTATAAAAGACACATAAGAAAATGTACATATATTTACAAAAGGAGCCACTAGGAAGTATGTACAGTTAGCCAAACGGTATAATAAATATATTGCACTGTTGAGGTAGGAACACTGTGGATATATGAGAAATATAAATAATATAAATAAAGAATTATTAGAAATAATATAACATATAATATATATATATAATACAATATATAATAATTAAAACATAATATAACATATATAATATAGTGTAATATAAATAATAAATAAATGTGATAAATAGTACAGACTATAGACTAGTGTGTCTTCAGTACCGATACTGCACTTGGGTAGAAGACTTGCCTTCATGTATTTCCATATAGCTACTCTGTGCCGTCTACAGTTCATAAAGAAATGTGCTACATTCCAATAAAATCCAGTCAGCTGTGGTCGAAACATTAGGAAAATGACAGAACCTCCTCCCATTCACTGCACATAGAATCTGTTCTGCAGCATAACGTATTATCTCCTCAGAATCGTACACAAACTCACAAATATTCCGCGGCAGTGAGTTTACTCAAATGATCTACTTTGTCTCGCTCACGAGCCAATTGAGCATCTGTGGTGGAAGAGGACATTACCAAGTAAGCGTGGATTTAAAAAAAAAAAAAAAAAAAGAAACGATGCAACTTTTACATGAACTAACAGAGTCATACCTCTTTCAAGGCAGGAGCTAATAAAATGTTCACGACTCCAGCTTTTCCTCCACTACACTAGAATAAATACAGTTTTTTGCAGAAGTACGGCATATTTCCACAGACAGAAATGCGTTATTGTTGTATGCGGTTAGGTTTGGAGTGCAGTGGATTCTTTTTTTTTATGTTATCAGACGTATACTGCAGATTTGCGGAACATATTCATGGAGGACTTTTAGCCTTTAGGGCTCTTTTACCCTCGCTCTATCTAGAGGGTGGAAAAGATACACGAGTTCAGCTATGCGATTCCTGACTGGACTGCAGAGATAAGAGAGCCCAAATAAATCTCCATCCCTCCAAATGGGTTCCAGTGACAGTGGAAATAAAGAGGTTTTGGTTGGCCAGCCAGATGACTGACGTCTTGGTGCTGTTCCCACCTCAGTGACCAGTAGATAAACCCCGGATTAGAGAGAGACACTATTAGACTGCTGCATGCACACATTCATACACAAACACACGGCCACACCAAAACCCCTGCCCAGTGGCATGGCGTGTCCTCACAAACATACACACACACGTTCAGTCAGAAATCCAACACAGGAATTTACCGTTTGGACACAGGTTGCAAAAAAAATGGTCGCATTATTCAGCAGTAAAATTTCAAATGAAGTCTCGTGCCATCACCATCCCACCTCTCTGAGCAACCAACCACTAGAGTGGTCAAGCAACAAGGGCATAATCCTCCACTGGCTTCCCACCCGCAAACACCGCCAATTACATTTGCTGGAATGCACAAACCAAGCTGGAAGTACCAACTACCTGGGCCGAACCCATCTCCCCGCGGTAGCCGGTGACCGTTTTGCCCCTCCGCTACCCTTGCACCCCAGAAATCATTATTTATCAGAAATGTTAGGCTGCTAAAAGGTTTGAGTAAAGCCAGAGGAGGAGGAGGAGGAGGAGAAGAAGAGAAAGAAAACAGAAAGGGAAAGATGAAGGGGAACGCCAGAGCAGAGAGTGGAGAGATGTTATCGGGGATCAGAGATTCTGTCTGAGCTGCGGACCTCTCTGCGTTGTGAACTCCTGGCGGCCTGACCTGAAATGATTCCAATCTGTCTCTGGCTGGAGGAAAGACATCCAAAAGGAGATAAAGTCACTGAACAACTTCATAAAGCATACACCTGTTTCCTATGTACACAGAGAAACTGAATTCTGCAGGTTAGTCCTATAGATAATGTAGCGCCGTCTGAAGCGGGGCAGTCTGAGGTGAGCAGATATTTTCCTGGACACAAAGTCAAGCTCAACTTTTTGGCTCGTTATTTTTAGATTAACACGAGATCCGAGCTAATACGGGGGTAAATTACAGTCATGCAAAACAGAAACATAATGCATGTATATCTAGCTAGTTTTTTCTTAAGGTTCCTGTATTCCGTAACTTAGGAAAATCAGTGTGGGCGAGGCCGTGTAGAAGATTCATTGAGATTAATTAATGTAATTACACTTTTTCTCCTTAAATAACAGAATCAGCAATTCTCAAAAGTACGCGCCGAGCTAAACTAGGCTTAATTTAACCGCGCCATTACGGCGGCGGGCATAAAGCATTAAAACTACCCTATTTCCTCCAATATATGGTCTTGCTGTAAGACCTATGAGGTGGTTGCACGCGCGCACAAGCCTCTACAGATGTAATGCAAACACTGCGTGGACCCACGAGAGACGCAATCATCATTAATGTAATCTAATTAAATCACCAGTGCATTCTGCTGAGCCAGCTGCCAGTTCTATGATAGCTTCCCTGATAGCTTGTAACCGGGTCTCTTTAACCATCAGTCAAGGCCCAAAATGGATTATGAACCTGTTAAAGTCGGGTCCTCGCAGAACAAGCGCGCTTTAATGACACTAGATCCTCAGTATGAAAGCGCTGCAGTGTTTCTGTTCGATGTGGATTTAGGGTCAAACTGTAACTTGTTTGTATCCTAAAAATCAAATCTGTATGTATTGTTTTGATTCCAGGATTAAACCCTGTAATGGCATGCTAATGCTATGCGGTATTGTGCCTATTAATGGAGTCGACCACAACAGAAGTAAAAAGGCCCCGGCTCTAGCCCTACTTGATCTTTGAAAGCGTACACCAGGTTGAGGACAGCTCTTCCTTTCGCTCTGATTTGCATGGCATCGCTGTTGGCTGTTGATTATCCCTGGAGGATAATGTGGTGCAGTTATGCGAATGCTGCACCCTGGAGAATGGCCCTTATCTTCAATGGCTCTGCAAAACTCCAGCTGTTTTTTAATTGGTTGCCAGGGTGGGTGAACAACAAGTACCTCCCAGCAGTACTTTGTTTGGTGATGGAGAAGCAGTAATGCGTGGCACGTGGCCAGGAGCTCGGAAGGGCCCGCCTGGGTCAATGGAGGCAAGGCTTGCCGCTGTGGTTTTCAAACTTTTTTTTCTCTAGAGGAGGCGAAGGGGGGGGAGAAAGATTTACATAAGATTTGTTCTCATTGCTCAAACAGATTTTGTGGCTGATTGAGTAAGATAAACCAGCATCATTTATTTACTGGGAATCTGGCTATCGACCAACGAGGTTATATCATCTATTTGACATCGGAGCGACTTGGATGGGCTCCGTAATAGCGATGCATCAGTCTGGAATTTCAGGGCCAGTAACTATATCCAGTAATGATGTGTTTGTTGTGGCCAATGCAGATATAATAACACACGTGAAGGGGAAAATGTTTATTTTTCTAATACCATCCATAGATTAAAAAACATACACAAATGCATTGTTTTATATACTGTAATGATGATTTACATCAACCACTGCGTCATATTTTTAATATGCAAACTAATCTCCTATGCAGACCTCATCTCCTTATTGGCAAAGCATGTATAGGCTTTAAAATGTAGTCACTTTAGATGAATAAATACATAAAGCTACTGAGCTCAACCTCATTTAAATAGTCACAAACAAAGAGGCCGAGATGCAAAGATCACCACTCAGAATCTGGTTTTTAATAGCTACCCTCTGTCCACAGCATGATCTGCATTCATTTGAGGCAATAAGTGCCTGAAAATTCCATTATTGGAACAACAAACATATTTTTATCTTACTTAACAACAATATCCCCAGTCACTGACACACAGCACATCCCTACTGAGCAGCACAGCAGGCACTCAGACAAAGAGGCATGCTGTTAGCAGAAGAAGGTAGACAGCTGTTAAATCCCAATACCTGATGTTTTTCGGAGCAGGTGCAGCACAAAAGTACAGCACATTTCAAGCTCGGCCCGCTTCCCATCTCGCTTGGGCTCACTTGTGAAGATTTACTGCCTACATTTGTCCAAAATCCAGAGATGTTTACTTTAAATCTTTGGATTTTGGACTCTCGGCTGAAAGAACGCAAGAATTTAAAGACGTCACCTTAGAATGACTTTCTTCATTATTTTCTGATATGACGAACTGATTAATCGAAATAATATCAGCAGATAGTACAACGAATAATTAGTTATTTTCATTCTGCTGCCATTTTAAGAGCCTAACTTTGGCTATACGTGACTTTTTCACAATGCCGAGCAAGAAAAATTACATTTGTTTTTGCCACTGCAATAAATCTTTAAGCGGCTTGGCAGTCGATTTCAAACTTTGTTGTGATAAAAACTTGGGATGTATGTGTAGCGCTGGCAAATCTGAATGATTCATTTCTGCTGCTGTTTTATTTTGATGGTTCGATACAAATTGAGTTTAAACTATACATCTCTAGGAAATGTGCTCACATAAAGTCTGACATTAAGGCCCAGAGCTTAATGTTTCGGGAGGATAATGAAGCATATTCTTTTGCTTCCACTGGATATATCAGCATATCGTGGCCAATACTTGAAATACCCAATAAATTTAGAGGTATAGAAGGAAAAAAAAAAAACACAGTCAAGCATCCCGGCACTGGCCATATGTCACAATTTAGCGGTACACTTGTCTAACAGCAACAAAACTATGGATCACTGGTCACACAGAATTTGAGTGATCGGCACTTAGTCTTGCCTCCAGCCCTCATTTCTGAAGGGGGGGAGCGTCGACTCAGTGAGAGACACGGAGTGACTGAATGACATTTCTAAACTGGATGTCTGGGAGAAGGAAAAAAAAACTGTGTTCTGTTCGCATAAAACACTGTTAGTATTAGTTCACTGCAGGAGCTGTTGTTGATTTATTACACTTTCTGCACATTGAGGTCTAGCAGATGGAATAACCAGGCCCTTTTTTTTTCTGCTCTGTTCTCTACCTTCCTTTGAAGGAGTGTCCATCTGGCCTGGTGGGAGGCACTGATCCATCCTCGCCCCGGCACTTGGTTCAACGTCAAACCACCAAACTGAAATGTCACTTTAACTTTCTGCAAGCACTTGTCACTGCGGGACTAGCTTTGTCCCCAGGCTACAGCTGCAAGTTTCATACAATGCGGTGTCAGAAAGGCTATTCTCCCTCCATCTCACTTTCGAATCTTATTCAACCATCTCCTTTAATGTGTTATTCCTGTGGTTAGGTGGGTGAGAGTCTGTATTCACTCAAGGGATGCCAAAGACAAATCATTACACTGCTGCCCTGAGTCACTCTCTCGCTCTCACACACACACACACACACACACATAGAAAGACACAAAAGCTCAAGCAAATGTGTGCCTCTACAGTGTGTGCACTAGCAGATACACTCACACACCATCTTCAGGAGGGAAGGTAGCCAGCTTCAAGAGGTTTGACACCTACAACCACTTTCCCCCCCTTTTCCTCTCTCTCTCTCCCTGCTCTCTTCTGCTGCCTCACCTGTCAAGCCACAGAGAAAAATTCATTCGCAGCACGGGAAAGAAACCATTTGCAGCTCTGCAGAGAAGATCCTGTCCTGGTTACACTCCGCCCTTGTGAGAAATCGCCTTTTTCGGGGGGGCAGTGAATCAACCGCTAGTCAGATCGGAGGCAGCAAGGAGCAATTATTACGAAAAGATAAATCATGTTTTGGAGTAGTAACTGAAGTTTCTAAATATTGAGCCCATCGAGCACGAGTGACTTTTATGCACTTGTACGTAGCTTCTCCCTTATGTTCAAACAACTGTTCATCCGTGGCAGCTCGACGTTGGCTCTCGTGCGTTCCTGAAATAAAGTCGAGATGATATGATACGAACATATGCGCGGTCCCTCTATGCATGTTTTCATCTCGCCACTCCATGCCCTCAAATAGACTTGCCCCCTGCCTCAATCTGTGCCGCATATTGCAACATATGGCAGGTTTACGATGACTGTCCAGTCGCAGCCACCAGCCAATATCAGCCAGTTTAGAAGTGAGGACGTGCCATCTGTCAAAAAAGCCCCGATCGCTGCCGCACGACTATATGCTTTAGTGCCATAACTGATTGAACACACAAACACTGCACGGGCGCTGAAAAAACATGCAGCGGCGGGATTGCGAAAAGCGCCTCGAACGAATCTGAAATCTGGAAGGAAAACAACAACTTTTAATCTTATCGCGGAGGAGCATCAAATCTTCACAACATGTGTTGTTTGTCAAGGAAATGACAAGTGTGTTTATTGAGTGAAATCACCATGAAGAGCAAAAGGTGTTTTTTCCTCAAAGATTGCGAAGATAGAGGGGTTTTTTTTTTGGAGAAGGAAAAATTCTGCTCGTGGCTTCCTTGTTCTGGTTTAAGGGATGCGACGATGTTGTCTTTGAAAGAGCTATACGGTGCCTCAGAATTGCAAAAAGGCGCGATAGTGCATCAACCTGCTATCTTCCTACTACCTCACTGAAAAAGAAAAAAAAAAAACCTGTTAGTTACTATCAGGTCTAGCCAGTAACTAATCTTCTCCTATCTCGCCCGGAGCTCGGAGCTGTGAAGATCGCCCATGGAACGAGATGTGGCCGCAGCGCTTTGGCCGAGCTGCAAAAATTTCCGTAAAAAGAATTACATCCCATCTGTTCTGGTGTTTATAATTAGTGGTAAACACTGAGGGGGGAAATTAATCTAATTTGACAAGACAGCAGTAACAAACAGAGTAAAATGACCAGGCTTAGTGACAAGGGCATTATACAGTGGAAAAGAAATTTCTCCAGAGTCTATGATAATTATCGCACTCACACACACACATGCACACACACTGGAAAAAGGGAAATAAAACAGAGTATGACATTGCTGATGTTAATCAGCTTGTAGAAGTACTTAATCTCTCTCTTTGATCCTCACATGCACTAAACGCTCAGGCACACTAACCCTCACACAACACAGCCAGAAATATTAGAGGGATATCGGATGATGGGGACTGGAATTATCTTTTAAACTGGTGCTAATGGCAAAACTTCTGCTCAAAGGCAACTTAAACCCAGAATTTGGAGACGGTCAGTTGAGCTGGAAACAAGAGCGACTGTTAGATCCATCAGGTGGCCACAAACTCAAAACGTAATGCTATTGTTGCGCTGGAACTGCTAGATGTGTAAAAAATTGCCCCACAGTTACCAAAAAAATAAATTAGATTAAAATACATTAAATTCATGTTTGCGGATGTAACATATTTATAGATTAGAAAGATCACATTTCAGGTTTATTTAATTTTATTTTTTGATGTGAGACACCCACCGGCACGCACAGTGATACCAACTTGGTGACTTACTCGCTAAATCTGGTGATTTTCCAAAACCTCTTGGCTACTTTTTTTTTTGTCAAAAGCGACTAGTGACAAATCTAGCGACTCTTTCTGGTGTTACTGGAGACTTCTCTGGTGTTTTGGAGACTCTGACGTGAAAGCACGTATCATTCTGCAGTTACTGTCCTCAGCGAGCAGCGGTGCTGTCGTGAGCTCCTCCCGACCCAAAAGGCTCACAGGCGGTCAGCAGTCTGGTCAGCAGTCCCAGCTGCAGTCAGCAGGACAATCAGACGACATTTTTTCTTTGCTGCAGGTGGATAATTTAAGTTTTATTTCATATATACAAGGAGGATTCAAATAGACATTGAGTATTTTCTTTGAAAGTAACCTTCAACCCAGCATCTTTTCTTTTCAGAGTTCAAAATGTTTTTGTTGCAGAAATAAAATGTTGTTTTCTCTGTAGCAGTTCATTGATTTCATAAATGCAGCACACTATAGTGTTTTTCATACATAGCATAAAGGTAAAAACGATATATGCTATCTGTGTTATCTTCATTTTCGATGTCAAAAGGGTTTTGTGGCTCCCACTGTTTTCTTTTCTGTGGATCCAAATGGCTCTTTGAGTGTTTAAGGTTGCCGACCCTGCTCTAGAAGCACAGGATGTGACTCTATATCTGCTATTTACCTTTGTTTTTGCAAAGTTTCTAGATGTAAAAAGATTTTCCAAGCAGCCAATGAACGCCTAAATAAAATAATAACACCTTTGCTTCCGAAAATAGTTTGAACATCATTTTATAAAAAGACACAAGGTGATAAAACCGATGCCTTTACAGCGTTACCGTTGCTCAAACGCTACATATGCACGCGTGCTGTACAGTGCAAAACTAATAGATATATTTAAATATGCTAACATATGCCTGCACTCCCTCATTTCGCAGCAGAGGTGGCGGAGATGTGCTTTATGTTTAATGAGTCATGCCTAAGGTGTAAATAAAACATTGTCTGTCTCAGACGGTGGTTCTGCTGCAGTAGCTTCATGGCTTCATTTAATCCTTATATTCACCTCACCTTGCTCTTATAGCCTCTTATCACGGCGAAGAGGGGATACTCGTCTCTCTCATCATCAATCATCGCAGCCCGTGCCCTGTCGCCCCGCTGGCAGAGGTGCTATGCCGCGTGCTATTGTTTTGTTCTGTTTTGTTTGCTGCATTACACCGACTCTATTTTTGGTATCAGAGGTCTCGCGGGTTGGCTTGGCACCCATAAAAGCTCCACAGCGATCTGAGATGAATGTTTGCCTTGAGAAAATTCAGAAAGTCTTGCAAAACTTTCAAAGGCGAATGGGTTTTTTGGTTTTTTTTGCTTTTGCCCTCCAAAGTCTCCCAACAAACACATTTCACTTCTGGTCGTGGGGGGTCGAGCACATTAGGAAATGAGCTCAAAATTGGTGAGTTCAAGATGTTTTCCTTCTCAAAAGCATGAGATTAATGCCATTTAATAGCTTAATTAACCTACAGAAAGCAGGAAAATAACACACATTAGCCCAGCACCAGATAGTCAAAATCAGAAACCGCTTCAAAAACATCTTTTTACAGAAATTGAATTATACAAAACACCACAAACACGGGTCCTCCAAAGAAGGCAACTGGGTGTAACAGGCGCTCTCTGTAATGCTGGCAGGTCGAGGCCTCACTATGTCAAGTGCCCTGAGATGAAATGTGTTATGATTTGGAGCCCCATAAATAAACCGGAATTGAATTGAATTGAGCATAAAGTGCAGCTCAGTGGCACAGCAATTCCATCAAATAAACATGTTGCATGACATTTTTTTCCCCTCCGATGTCAGCCCAGTCAGAGGGAAATGCGGATATATGACTATTTATGCATGAAACAAAGCCTGCGTAAAAGAAGCCAATAAAAAAACAGACAAGTAAGAATATGCTGCATGCAAAATTACACCCTTACAGCCAAATAGGCTATAACTCTACAAGACAATGGAGTTAACAACGAGGCTGCAGGAAACACCTCCAAAGCAGGCGAGGACAGAGGAAGCCCATCCAGCCCATAACAGCATCACACACACAGAATGATGTTCAGAGGACAGCATCCTCTCCAGTGATACGATGAGCAGTGCCAAACATCCAACACTTCACAATTATGACCCATTCATGTTGTAAAAACAAAACAAAACAAAAAAAAACTGGAGCAGAAAGCATCAGTCAGCTGATTCAGATGAGACCATGACACCTACTCAGAGCAGAAAGAAGCTGCTGACCTTGTTGAAGTGAAGATCCTCAGAGCGTCTTTCAGGCCAGGTGACAGGTGAAGTGCCTTTATTCCCATTGGTGGGTTCTGATGAGTCCAGCAGCAGCAGCAGTAGAAGTGGACAACGTGCGACGCAAACATCTCCTCCTAAAACCTCCTGAAGAAGTTTGATCGGACTTTTTTAAACATCAGCTAGCTCAGGAGGAGCTCCAGTAAAAGCAGCATCGTTACTGTGGATTATTAAACACGCAGATCGCCGGTGGATAATGGAAACAATGCGAGCAGGCCGTCGGCAGGTTTGCGAGGTGTGCTGCGTTCAAAGTCGATCTGTAAATTCAAGAACTCAAGTATTATTGTCATGCCAGCAGATGCAGCTCAACATTTAAATGATCTGTTTAGTTTTATTTTCTTCCTATAAACAATACATAAGTAAAATCAACTAAAAATATATTTTAAAAACAGATTTTTTTTCCCTGTAATATCTGGCATGTGTTATTTCTTAACTTTTTCTATCGGCTATTATTAAAATGTTATTTCATCAATGCATTTACCTTTTTAGTACTTATTCTTCATCCTTGGCTTTGCAGTTTGGGTTGACAACATGATATTGCACATGAGTTTGTGGGAAAAACAGATGGACTTCCTGTTTAACACATCCGAATTATACTATAACTACTAATATTTCTGTGTGACCCCATATTTGAAACAGTTTACGTAGTGCATTTAAAATAACAGACACTGGCCTAAAGTGCTTTCCAATAAAGAAGGTAAGATTAATGTTATGAATAATAAGTTGCAATATAATGGTTGAAACTGCAATAAGGTTTATTATACAAATTATTAATTAAAATGTTGGTATTATAATAATATTGTTTGTTTGTTTTTTAAATCATGTTTTTATTGTTGCACAGCCTTGTGGAACAGTCACTTTGTATTTAACTGCTCATACAGTAGAAGCATGTGAAATGTAAAAAGTCTTATAAATCTATTAATGTGAAGACACTACAATATTATATCCATCCATTTTCTATACACCGCTTAATCCTCACTAGGGTCATGGGGGGCTGGAACCTATCCCAGCCGACTTAGGGCGAAGGCAGGGGACACCCTGGACAGGTCACCACATTCACACCTACGGACAATTTAGAATCACCAATTAACCTCAACATGTTTCTGGACTGTGTGGGAGGAAGCCGGAGAACCAGGAGAGAACCCACGCTGCACGGGGAGAACATGCAAACTCCACGCAGAAAGATTCTGGTGCCCCCACCGGGACGCGAACCGGCAACCTTCTTGCTGCGAGGCAACAGTGCTACCAACTGCGCCACCTTGCAGCCCACAGTATTATATGTTAGACAAATTTACCTGATTGTTTACATATTAGCTCTGAGATCCTACAAATTTAACTTATTTAAATGTAATAATCAGCACACCTTAGTGGAAATCATCATTCCAACAAGTTCTTGCTGGAAATATTAAGATGACTCGTACAAATAGCCACTGTTCTTTAATACGAGCAGGATCACACCAGTTACAAGCCCGATTCATGTCTGTTGCACAACTGAAAGAGCAGAGGGAGCACCCAGAGAAATCCTTATGAACAAGCTCCGCCACATCGTGCTCCACATAAACTTTAGCTTGCCTTGAATACGCTATTATTTATTTCTTTGCAGAGAATTGTTTAATGATCCCGTGCCCTGACCTAGATCACTTGTCCTATTCTTGGAGGCATCATGCTCAGGAAACCAAACGATGATCTTATAGCTCGGATCCTATAGGGAAATGTGGCCGTGTTCTGCTTAAAAAAACCAGAGCACAGGACACGCCTGGAAGGAGTCAGAGAGGCATGAAATCCGAATGTTACTGTTCCTGTTACAGTGAACAGACATGGTCCACCGGTCATCTCTGCCTTACCAAGATTAATGGCTTGTCTCACAGGTTGGGTTCCCATTACATAGTTTGTCCATCGCCACCTCGTTACGGACACATCTTTCACTGTCAGACAGCAGGAGAAGGCCGTCGAGTGGCCACAGCACTGCGAGCCTGGCTCACGTAAACCTGATACGCTCGGCACAGAATGTGGTTAAGACCACTAAATCCTCCCTACTCTGTGCGCACACACATGCTCAAAGCAACATGCTCACCTGTGCACAAATACCTAACATATCTGTCTGGGAAAAAAAAGCTTGCCATCATTGCTTGTTCTTATTCTCCATTTACTGCGTCCTTGGAGTGTATCTGGCGGTTTTCTATAAGCTCCTCTTGACTGTTCCTTCTATTCCCCTGCTTTAATTATTACGAAGGCACAAAACTATCAAACTTAAAGCTGATCAATGGGGCTAATTATATCTGCATACTTGAGATACTTTCTCCCAAAAAGCAATATCATAAAATCCTGTATTTACACCACAATGTGTTCTGCTTTACCTCGTCAAACATACAACTATTCACTCAGCATTACAGTGTGATTGTTTGTGAACAAATGTGAATCTAAATGTGTGTGAAAGACCTTTTGTTTGGCAGCGCGATATGAAGTCGAGAATCTCCAGGAGGGACTCACCGTCTGATATCTGGAGGAGAGACTGTAACTAATGGCCTCTTGTCAAGCCATGGGTAATGTATGGCTCCATATACAGTTGGATAAATAGGATGTGTGTGTGTGCACACTGATGAGTGATACGCTCTGTGTGTGTGTGTGTGATGGCGATGTGCTGTCATTTGTCGTAGCTCATGTGTGTTGGCACATGCTCGGTCGGCCATCTGTGCGAGAAAGCCTACAGGATGAAGATATGTGTCAAATATCCAAGTTTTTCCTACCTGCAAACATCCACATCTCCTCTCTCTCTCTCTCTCTCTTCTGGTTCTGATGAGTAGCTCTGTTAATAATTCATAGGGGATTCTACATGGCGGATGGTAACTTATTGTGTTTTGTGCGGACCCATTCATCTTCATAGTGACTAATTTGCCCTGTGGTGTAATAGCACTGAGGGCTTTGTGGGTGTAATGGGAGTCAATGATATTTTCTGGAGATGTGATTGCTCCGGCTTTTTTTTTTTTAACTGCGCACGCAAATACAAATGCAGTGCAGGTGGCGCACACACACCGCACAGATTTGTGAGCAGTTGGAGTTCATGTGCATGGAAGGAAGAAGAAAAAAAAAATCTCCCCTAAGCTTGAGTGAATGCAGGCGCTCCATCCCTCACATCCATCCGCCTATTTATCTAAGTAAGCTACATGTAAGCTGTTATTTATGATGAGACTCTGGAGAATTATGTGATCTAAGTAGCTTCTCTCTTATTATTGCCGTAATGCGCATTAAAGCATTAAAGATAGCTGTGTATGCTCTCCTGGTGGGTTCCTTCATCCATATTCATGAGGATGGGCGAATCTGAGGCTTGCTAGGTTGTCAGAGTATTAATCTTGGATACCTCTCTCTCTCTCTCTCTCTCTCTCTCTCTCTGTCTTTTTCTCTCTCCATCTCTTAGAGAGATCATATTTGAGGTAAAGTAATAAACAGCTGTGATGCGCTGTTATATCTGTGTAATCTCTCGGGAAACAATTGGCCGAGACTTTTTGCAGCATGCGGGCAATAAAAGTTGCGACAAACAGATGCGTTTTATAAAGCTCGTGGCACATGTGTTTATTTTGCCAGTCGAAAATCTTGCTGATATTTTCGGCGTTCTCCACACGCAACGCCGGTCTCACCGCAAAGTCGTGGAATTGTGATGTTCCGTGTGCACGGGAGCAAACTCTGAAACTGACAAACAAGAGACAGGAAAGCGAGACAAAAGCAATTTGGAAAGCGTGTTTGATGAATACGTGTGTCAACAAGAATGCTAATGGCTTGCTTCGATCTGTGAAACAAGCGTTTATGAAAGATAAACAGAACATAATTGGTGAATTGCATTTTTATTTCAATTTATACCCTCAACTTCTGCGATATCAGACCTGCTGTTTTTGCTGGGTCGGACTTCAGGATGTTCTCTCAAGAGAGAGAGAAGTCTATAAAAGATGCAAGAGATTGGTTTAGAGATAAGGAACGAGGGAGAAAAAAGGACATACAGAGAATGAAAGAAAGACAGTGGTGTGTAAAGTGATGGAGTTATCATTCACATCTTACCTCCACTCCATCCACCCGTCCTTCTCCTCCTCCATCCCTCGGTCTCCGTCCTGCTGACAGAAATACATTACCTGAGACACGCTCGCCTTGAAGTTCCTCCCTCAGCAGCTGCTGTCTCAAACGCTTTATTGAATTATCGAACGGAGAATATATATGACAAATGGAGTCAACAGACTAGGTTTTGGTTTACATCCCTATCCAAACACACGGTGTTTACCCGAGGAAATCAAAGTATAAATCTGTTCCCAGCCCATGTGCAGATCGATAGCTTGCTTCAGATACCTTCAGGTGCCTGTCAGCAAACATATGACTCATACTACATTAAACAGAGAAACGCATCCTCGCTGTTTACTGGTTTACTGCAAAGGAAAAGCTCAGAGTAATTGACCGAGTGACCTCATTGCCATTTGCACATGCACAGGCTGGGAGACGCGTGGCTGCCTTCTCTCATCCAGATGTCACGCAGCTACGTTTAAAGGAGAGGTGAGAGGAGACTGGATGTCAAACAAGGAATGCGTCTAAGTCGTTGCATATGTACGTCCGCATATGTTACGGCGCTGGTCCTTTTGCTGTAGCACAACAAGGGTTAACGCCGAGACCAGGGAGCGCTCAACCAGAGGAGGTTGAAACCCATGACACACACACATCTGCCAGAGTCGTTCAGAGACTCATCTTCCCTCAGGCGGTATGAAAATCTGTCAGCACAGTCCTCCAAGTACCCCCTCCTCTGTCCAGGGGTGAAAGGATGAGAGAGGGAGATATGAAGGTCTGACCAGGGGGAGAAAGAAAACTGTTGATTTTCCAAATATGAGGCTGACAGTCGGTTCTCCTGACACGACTTGTGCGCACGTCTCGTTGCGTATTTCCGCGTGCTTTATTTATACCCGCATGTACGCTTACAGTTCATTGTCTGCATGCGTGCAATCCATCTTCCGTGCGTATAAATTGTGATGAGGACAGCTAAAAGGGTGATAAGAGCTCTCTCTCTCTCTCTCTCTGTCTCTGTCTTTGTGTCACCGGATGAGTCAGCATGTTGTTTACTGAAATTGTTGTTGGAGCAACAACAGAGCCTTACCCTCAGAGTCCCAGCGTGCCTCATTAGCCGCTGCCATTTCGGCTCTTGTTCCCTTGTTAATCACCTCAGTCGATCACCTCTGTGCAATCAGTTAAATTTAGTGATTAAGTGGAGAAAGTTGAAAAATTGCAGCTCGGCGTAGATTTCGGCAGCTACAGAGGAGGCACGCGCCTGCAAACAAAGAGGGTTTAGTGGAGGGACTAGATCGGAAACCGGATAGAGGTCTGTGTGTGTCCGTCGCAAAATCACGTAGTGTCATTTTTTAAATGCTGTTCTTTAAGTGATGTTTATTGCAGAATTTTAATGAGCTAGTTTTGGATGACTGTTGCCGGTTCGCGTCCCGGTGGGGGCACCGGGATCTTTCTGTGAGGAGTTTGCATGTTCTCCCCGTGCAGCGTGGGTTCTCTCCGGGTTCTTCCTCCCACACAGTCCAAAAACATGTTGAGGTTAATTGGTGATTCTAAATTGTTCGTAGGTGTGAATGTGAATGTGCTTGGTTGTCTGTCTCTGTCAGGGGTCTCGAACTCCGGTCCTCGAGGGCCGCAATCCTGCAAGTTTTAGATGTTTCCTTCTTCCAACACACCTGATTCAAGTGATCAGCTCATCATCAAGCTCTGCAGAAGCCTGATAACGATCCTGATCATTTGAATCAGGTGTGTGGGAAGAAGGAAACATCTAAAACTTGCAGGATTGTGGCCCTCGAGGACCGGAGTTCGAGACCCCTGCTCTATGTGTAGCCCTGTGATAGACTGGTGACCTGTCCAGGTGTAAGTCAGCTGGCATAGGCTCCAGCCCCCCGCGACCCTAGTGAGGATCAAGCGGTGTATAGATGATGGAGGGATGGATGGATGCATATAACTATAGCTGTTTGAGTACGATACATCACAATGCAATATGATGGAGTCGTAACACACACATAACTGCTCGTGTAAAAGATGGTCGTCTTGTATCTGTAGCAACCGTAGCACTGTAGTTACTTTATGCCGCCGCGTCATCGTTGCCGTGCTGCAATTCTTTCCTTCCAAACATATACCGGGACAATACTTCTTGAAAAATTGCAGCAGCAATGGAACTATTGATTTTAGAAAGCACTTGCACCTGCAAAAAGTGCAAGAGCATGAAGAAGCCACTTAACTAAAGTAATGACAGCGCTGGTAATGAGTTACGTTCCAGCGCTGGTTGCAATCAAGCCACGCTAAAGTGTCACCGGTCAAGACACTCATCCTCACTGTATCTGCTCCAGGTGGGGGGGGCTCCGACCTGAGCGCAAGAATGAGGAGCAAGAATTTCACTTTGGGGTCATATTAAAGTCGTACATAAAACAAAAACAACAAAAACATAAATTAACGTTGCTCGCATGTTCCTCACAGCGACAACATTCTGCTCTCACCTCTTTCTCTTTTCCCCTCGTGTGTGTGTTTTATTGCCACAATTTGCCGTTCGTGTATTCATTTGAATTTGCGAAATTCATTTATTTCGGCAGAGCGTTCACCTGTCACTCGCGAGCATCGCCTCAGTAATGATATTCTCCGGAAGACGCTCATATTTTTGTGTGCGCGCACGTGCAAATGCGAGGTGGCGCAGGTTCACAGATAGTGGCTTTAATGAGCATCATTCATTCAGTCTCAATCTAATATGACCTTGTTGTTTTGTATCTCACTTCCAAATAGCGTCGTTATTCAGGAAAAGAAAAGAAAGAAAAAAAAGGCAGCCTAATATATATGAATAAACAAATAATTTTTTCAGTAAGTAGGCCACTTGGGCATAATGATAAAAGAAAACTGAACCAAGACTGAAAAACAACCATTTCAAAGTCGCGGGAATGTTTTCGCTCTGTATCGCCATCCGAGCCCATTATGTGTGACAAGAAGGAAATAAGTAATAAGGCTGTTAAGAATGTTTCAAGGCACCTGAAATCTTTTTTTTTTTTATTAAGAGTGTGTTTATGTTAATTTCCCCTTTGCTCACCATTCTCCGCTGCCATTACATGTCACAGCAACATGACATCCAATCATTTACGTTCAGATAGGCCTTTTTTTAATGTTAATTTTGTCATCCGGCTGGAAATAAGTAAACAGTCCTGACACTTTGTGAAAGGTGAACCAAGTGGAATTCACAACTTCCAATTCGTCTGTCAGCTTTCATCTTTCGTGCGGCGTTACGGCGCGGTAAGGATGCAGGAAATCATGAAAGTGTTGTAGCAAAAGTAATTATGAGTAATAGCGATGACATATTGTGTTCTCTTTGTACACAATAATATAACCGTAGCAGATTAGCACTGTCGTAAAAAATAGCTTCTTCCAGCTACGGCTGCTCGCAAAAGTCAAGCCTTAACTCCCTCGTGGTGACTTTGAGAGAGTTATTCACGCTCTGATCAGGACCAGGCTGGACTCTTTGTACATCAGCCTCGATCAGACGTCTCTTCGCCGGCTGTAGTCGGTCCAAAAATGGCGCTGCTCGGCTTTTAACCGAGACCAAAAAACGTGAACATATCACCCCAGTCTTGGCATCTCTCCACTGGCTTCCTGTCCATTTTAAGGAGGGTCCTGAACTACAGCCACTGGCCTCATCTTTCTGCATCCTGCTGCCCCACCACGATGCCTCCTGTTACCTCCACCAATCATGAAATGGAAAATTTCATTGGTCCATTTGAAATGGAGGAACAAAAAGACAATAACTTCTAAGAACTTGTTTCACTAAATTGTATAATTCATCCTACATCCACCCAACCGGTCGAGGCAGATGGCCGTCCCTCCCTGAGCCTGGTTCTGTTGGAGGTTTTCGGTTCCTTCCCACTGTTGCGGACTGCTTGCGGACTGCTGAAGCTTATAGGGAATCCAAATGTTTTGGATTGTTGCGTGTTTCTGCCTTTGTTAAGCGCTATGAGATGATTTGTTGTTGTAAATATGCGCTATACAAATAAAATTGAATTGAATTTTTAAGGTTTTACTTCTTGTTTTTAAAGTTCTACATGGATTGGCCCCACTTTCCTTATCAGGACTGAGGTCGTCCAGCCAAAGTGGTCCTGGAGGTCCCCAGATCCAGACTACGTACCAAAGGTGAGCGAGCCTTTTCAGTGGCAAACTTTGGAATAGCCTACCGCTGGACGTTAGGCCTGCTCAGAGTGCTGAAACTTTTAAGTCTCGGCTAAAGACTCACCTCCTTTCACCTCGATTGGGCGCTGACATCCTGGATGCATATACATGTGTGGTTTTTATTGTTCATATATGTTCTTTATCGTGTTGATTATACGTCTGTAAAGCACTTTAGTCAACCCTGGTTGTTTCTAAATGTGCTACAGAAATAAAATTGACCTCTTTTAATCTCTTCACAATCTTTCCTACTGAAGATTTTTGTTTTTGAATCTCTTAGTGCCCCTATAGTTTAACTGAATTCTCAAACCGTCTCAGACATGTGCATGCTTTCTCTTTGCCGCGCCATGCTTTTCTATCGTCAACACTTTCCTCTTATGTACGGACACGTGCCGTCTCATTCAAGGGCAGCCGGCTCACCTACATATCATCCTTGAGCGTAGATTCCCCCCTCGGTGAGCGGCGCTGACCTCGGTGCGAATGCAGATGAGCATGTGGCCGGTGCCAACTCGAGATCGAGACCTTTGCTCCCTTTGGTTCAAACATGAGGGGTTATTTTAGTACCTACAGTTGTTTGTTGTTGTTGTTGATGTTTTTTTCCAGGATGAAAATATGTTTGAAAGTAGTCTCCTGCTTCTCATGTGTCTTCTATCAGCACCCTGTCAGTCACCGAGTGGGTGCAACAGTTCAGAAGTCATGCTGACCTTGACAAAAAAAACCCAGAGCTTTCTTCTAGCAATGCACCTGCATACCAATCGTCTGTGCGTTGTTGCTCGGAGACGTGAATTATTCAAGATGTATTCTGAAATTTGTTGGCTTTTCCATACAGTCTTTTGAGTTGCAATCTAGTGGCAGGAAGGACTTGAATAACGCCAACAGTGTGAGGGATTGTTACACAGGATTTTTTAGGGACAAATCTGATTAAATCTCTCGCTGTTGCTACATTGATGTACCTAGTCTTATTAAGAGCCCCATTCCTAAACAGCATCAACAGATATTGGGATAAAACACGTTTATTTTCCCGCTTTTCCTTTGCGAGTTCCTCCGCTGTGTTCCGTACGTATTCGTGTCATCTCCTAATTTTGCAAAGCACACTAACCTTTCACAGCACAATGTGATAATGGCGGGTTTAATGTCACATCGTCGCTCATTGAGGGAAGATAGAGGAATCGTTTGGGAATTACACAAAAGATTAAGAGCAATAATTATCCCGTGTGTGATTCTGAGTGACGTGAAGCTGATTGGGGGAAGGTGGAGGCCAGAGGTGAAAATGTACGTCTTATACAAGAATGTCAGAGGTCCTGTTTGATTACTGGTGAGAAGTAACCCGTTCATTAAGGCGGTCCTTTTCTTTGCCATGTAGTTACTGCAAATGAAGGTGACCGTCTGATCCCAT
>NW_007578647.1:225793-243593 GCF_000690725.1 Stegastes partitus | reverse complement strand
CAGGCGTCTACATAGGGAGGAGGCTGTGGTGGATTGATAGGTCCCCAAAACACTGAACTTTAACAAGGGACCCGATAGCCAGTGTTGTGTCTTTAAACTATCTGGGTCCATAATCATGACCACTTTTATTATTGAAACCACCAGAACAAAGATGGATCCTGCGAACTGTAATTTTTCCATTTTGTTGGGGAGCATATCTCTGTCTTATCGCTACGCTCTGATATCAGAGGGTCGGGACAAACACTAGTCGTATAGACATTCACGCTAAAATGTGTGTGAATAATTTAACGCGGCCGTGCTTGTTGAATGACGACTGTGTTATTACTGCAAACATTTCAAATCATTTCAAAAGATGATGTTTTCATTTCTCCTTAGCAGCAGCAGCACAAAGAGTCGGTCTGATCTGAGGAAATCGTCGGACAGCTGAGCTTCCTCGCATATATTTCTTCATGTTATTTCAATGTGCCCGAGGAAATCAGTGTAACCGCTGGCAGCTCCTGGCTATGATCTTACATCCCGCTTCAATATGCAGCGAGTTTTATTTGACTGAATTTTTCAACAGGATGCGATAAAATAACTGAATGACCTCAGATCAGATCCCCCCCTCCTTGACTCGTTTGTGCTTTTGAGAAGTTAATAAATACGTGTAAAAATTAGTTTTGATATAGAAATGACAGCAGCTCCAGTGTTTTCTTTTTGTGTGCATCCATCTTTTTTTTTTTTTACTGCAACTCACGTCCATTTATTTGGAGCTGCAAACAGGTGAACACAAACTCTAAATTGCCCCAACGAGTGTAGGTGTTTGTATGAGAGCCCAGAAGTGAGTTAATGAAGTGTCCGGGGTGGTTTTGCGCTGTACATGGTGATTATAAGCAAGAACACAAAACGGATGAACGGTTACACACACACAGCTCTATAGATGAAGTCACATGTGAGACTTGGGGGAAAAAAAAACAAGAGGTGAGTTTATATTTTCCTTGCAGCTTTCCCCCCCACAAGATTGTTGACTGACACCTCGGTAAGAGAGACAGCTATAAATTGCTCTTACCGCTGGGATATAGTGAAAGATAGAAAAGAAGGGTGAATAACTTAAGCCCGGACTAGTATAGAAAAGAAAAGAGGAGTTGAATGAGGAGAAGACGAGTGGAAAATGTGCCCGCCGAAGCGTAAAATTAGCAATTACATTGGGTGTCATCAGTAATGACTATTTCAGTCCAGATATAGGGGGGTTAATGTCCAACAGTGAGACTGTAATTCAGCTGTTACACCTGTGTTCAATCAGCCGGTCAGGGGAGGCTGTGATGGAGCACAACCCGGCTCTAAAATCGCACCTATGCACCAATAACCCAAGATGGCCGCCATCTGCTGGGAAAGCTTTCAGAGGCAATTTATTTTTTAAGACCCATATGCTGACCTTGGTTGTGAAAGAACAAATTTGTATGAAATCACATTGCAGGTTTTATCCCTGTGTGTATGTGTGTGTGTATGGTTGTGGGTGCTTATACATGTTGCTGATTTTTGTTTTTCTTTTTTTTTTCCTAGATGGGAACAAGTGCAACAGCTGAGTCTGAGAATTTAATTGGCTATAGGAAAGAGGTCGCAGATGCCGTTTAGGTTGAACATGACAGGCGGAGAAACAGATTTACTTCCGCTGAGTCTGTAAAACGGTGCAAACTTCACATAATGTAAAATTCAAATCAATTCTTCCACATTAGTATGATTAAAGTTTCTAATGTTAGCGCGTATACTTCTTCTTTTTCCTTTTCTGATGTGACTATCTAAACCCTGCGAGGGAAATGATCACACACGCTTTCAGGAAAGTGACATCTTAATTTTCACATTTACTCAGCCACCTTCATGTCTGGCGAATCTGTCTACCAAAATAGTCCCGCTCATTTGGTTTGATTATTCTGCAGCTCTCGTAAAAAATAACCATCTGTCCTTGGTTTCCAGAAGAAGCGCTTTTTAAAATCCCTACGCTTTCATTCATCACCATGATGTCACATCTATCACCGTGGCGACGGGAATACAAATGAGGCGGATGCACACTCAGTGGCCCGCTGTAAATAATTTACTGTTTTGTTTTATTGGAAACAGAGACACAACATTATTTTCTGCTAGAACTCCCCTTGGCCAAGGTCTACAGACACATTCATCCAGGACGCATCGTATGGAGAAACTTAAATCTCGTTTTTATGTGTCTTTATTATGCATTATCACTCTAACCATTAAGGAGGGCTCTCTCATGGCTTGGACACACACTGGAGTGCTGTTAGCGAGATGACTTGATGCATCACGGCTCCTCGAAGCCATATGGTGAAAGCCTTGATGTATTTGATGTACCGTGATGTATTTGTTATGCTTTTAAAGAAACAGATTTCGTTCTGTTCTCTCTCTTTTTTTTTTGCTACGGTGATGAATCACGTGTTATCTTGCGAGGCAGCGGAACGTTGGCACAAGGGCACTAAACAAAAAAAAAAAAACATCAATATAGTTATGCACACACGCCTCCAGGCAAACACCCAGCTTCCCCACCCTCTCCATCCGCCCCACGCTGTCCTCTGCGCTATAAGTCACTCCATTTCTATTCAAATTGAATGTAAAAACACTCGCTGGCAGAACATTCATCCGGCAATCTAAAGTGCAACTCCAGACGTTAATCCTGGCGCACCAGTTCACGGAGAGTGCTGATTATAAAAGCTTTAATTGCCGGCTTTAATTACCCAAGCATCGCCACCGGAGTGACAGTTTTAGAACTCTCCACTCTCCGCACCTTTAAACTTGCCAACCAGTCGTAATCTCGCTGGGAGGGTGACATAGTAGCAATTGGCTGAAGCCGTGGACCACAGTTACTTTTCAGTGGTGCAGAAATCATCCAGTCAACACTTTATGAACTGTCGCACACCCCAGCTCATGTGGGTCCCATATTTTATTTTATTTAGCCGCTTTGAAGCTTCACCAATGAATGCTTTTAATGTTAAAAATAAGTCAAATGACTAAGTGTAATTTATAAGGTTCCTTTTTCTGGATAGAGTCTGGATGGAGAATTTTTCGCCACGTTGTTTTGGTTTAACAGCCCGCAGCCTTTCTCGTTTTGTTCCGTGTCAAGGCTCCCAGAAAGCCGGTTGTTTTTGGGCAATAGAGCAGGTAAACCGACTGTAGCCTCAACACAGCAACTAGCTGGTGAACACGGTGACATAGGGTCAAATATTTGCCTTAGGAGTTGGTGGTGACCAATTCAGAGCTAAAAGAACAACGAATAATGACTTACATTTATCATTTTATTTACCTGATGCATGAAGCTAAATGACTATTCTTCCAACCCTGCATCAGAAATACTGTGTTTCCATATAACTAAACTGCATTCTTATTTACAAAATAAACTTATTTTCTCCCCGAGAGGTAAGATTATGAATAAGAAAGCCTTCCAAAGATCAGAGGGGAGATACGTGCTTATCTCAGCAACATGATTTTATTCCAGGGTTCACGTCCTGATCAATATTCTCAGACTTAAGTTTCATTTTCAGTTTATTTTTGCTTTTACTTGCTGTTTGATTAGGTTCAGGCACCAAATCTAGATTTAGGAAAATGTCATGGTTTGGGTTAAACCACAATCCTTTCACAACACGAAGCTGATCTCTCCCGTTGTCGGGGTTACCAGGTTGATGAGCAACATCCCATCTAATAAATAACAAACAAATGGAGAAAACAAGTTTCCCTCAAAGTATAATTGCAGAGTTAGTAAACCTAGTAGGAGATGCTGCTGGTTATAAAAAAGAGACAAATCTGTTATAACTGACCTGCCATATTAGCTTTTTAAAGGATGAAAAGTTGTCACAAAAGTAAAACAAAACACTAAATGCAACTTAATGAAACTACAGATTCTCTCCAACAGCTTCTGTCACTGTGAGGTCTGCTTATCACACCGACCATGCTGGCAAATTCAAAACATAAACAGTTTTCACTGAGAAGTTTCTCCAGCTAAGGCTTTAAATAGTTGGGCTTCGGCACCTCAGTGCTCAGCCTCCATCGGCTCTTGTTTCTTGGGCCCATTGGGCCAAGTGCTTCTGACATATCTCCCATTCCCTCTCCCGCCCAAAGCAGCAGAACTATCCACCCGAAGAAAATCAATTTGTCTACCTCTGACGCACGCTGCACATCCGTCACTTTAAACTCTGGCACGCTTGTTCATTTACAGAGAACACTTGAACTGGCCTCAAGCGTTCGGAGGATGTGGACAGTTGTCAGCGAGCTAAAGAGCAATTTAGGGAGCGGTGACCGGCGGAAACCTCCGCTGACAAGCAGCAAAAGTGAAACGACAATGATGCATGCATAAGGTGCATTTAAATGTCAGTGAGTGTTTCTGTATGTTCAGAAAATGTAACGCAAGTGTGTATAGGTTTGGATTCGTAGTACTACAGCGACCAAGTAACACAAAACATCCATTATGTTTAATGCGGACTCCCTTCTCTTTATTTCTTCCTGCATGCTGAGCTACACAGTTCCAACAAAAAAGGGTCAGAAGGTTCTACAAGCCGAAACCATAAAGCAATTAAATCATGTCCTTCACTCCGCCGACACTCACACTGTAGTGCTCTGGAAACTGAACAATTGGTGTGCCGCAATCAATTTGATCGTTTTTGTCATCGCTTAAAGTGGAAAAAAAATAATTCACACATTCAAGATTAATCATTTTAAACTTGCTCACCAAGACTGTCGTTACGGTGCTACAACATATTTCATCATCTCGATGCATCTTAGAAACTCTGAGAGGTGTAAAGCTGATGGTGTTTTTAATTGTGTTTTAAGGACAACGTGAGAAGCTAGAAATATAAGAAAGAATTTGCAGCTGAACCACAACTTTTTCTGAACTTCAGACAGGACACTTTGTCAGATTTTAACCATTTATTTGAGATCACATACGTTTAGTTTGGCGGTGACTCTGCTTGTGATGCTCTGGAACGATCTGCGCAAGCATGACACAGATAATCCCTGAGATCACAAATCCCCCCGCAGAGCCATGAATTTACAATTTACAATTCTTTGAATAAGGTATGAACACGAGAACACGAGACCAACTAAATAATCTCACTTACAGAATCTAGATTACATAGTTCGAGGTACAATAATGAACCATCTGCAACCTACAGTCTCACGATATGGGAAGCACCGGGGTTATAGGAGATTTTACTGTTTTTAAAAGGTGGTGGTTGGGGAGGAGGAGGAGATTTGATGATCTGCAGATGATTGGACAGGAGGGGCCATGTGACAGCCTGACTCTGTGCCTGTCTGAACTAACGCGAAGCTCTATTTAATATTTTCTTTGGTGGTGTTTTTATTTTTAAGACGCTCCTTCACTGATGCAGAAGACTTTGCTTCAGATAGTGACAAAGTTATCACACAGATAAACACTTTGTCGCTTCAAGTTTTGCTTTTTGTGCAAAGCAGTCTTTCGACTCCTCGTGCCAAGTCACTGCCACTTAATAAAACAATCATTAAAAAAAACCCACTTTCTACGACATTGCTTGTGTAGAAATTAACAACAAATCATCTCCCAAACTTAATACAACTAATTAGAGAAGAAACATAATTTGAATTTTACCAACTCTTGGACTCCTTCTTAAATGGTTTAAGGTAAACACAGAACCGCACTGAGCTCGGTTGGTGGATTTTACACATCCAGACTGCACTTTGCCAAAGTTTCAACCGTGTTTAGCGAATGTGTTCATGCTGCATCCGTCCTGGTCGAAACGAACAAAACCATCGGCTGCATTTCTAATTTTGAAAATGGAGAAACAGGTCACTGATCATAAAGTAGGAGGCAAATTGTACCAAAAGTTGAAACATCTAAATGCTGTATAAATGGTGCAACAGTATTAAAAAGACAACATGTCATACTTGTGTGAACAAACGGCAGGTGAAGACCAGTCGGCCTCAGTTAGTACCATGTGTGGTTTCTATATGTCGTTCATCGGATCTGATGATTGGTCAAAAATACTACCTGAAAGTTGGACCAGGAAGGAATCCTTCCTCTACTTCAGTCAAGTTTCTCTTGCTTCACCTGCACTTCTAAATCACATGATGACCTCAAACGCACCGTGTCCCTCTGTTTTAGTGGATTTTAAAGAGAACATCATGTCCAATGGTCCCCATAATCCCCGAGCCACAGAAACGACATTTAAGGGGTGGATGATGATGAATATAATGTGGCTGTTTATAGGCGGCATTATTACCAGCTGACATGTGGAGAATGATGAACGCTTTGCTTGATGTCTCTCTCTCTCTCTCTCTCTCTCCCTGAAATCTCTTTGTGACAATCTGCAGCTATTGTTGTTAATGATGATGAGAAGTGTAATGGGAGAAGAGTGAATCAGAGTCATGCAAGGATGTGATTTGCGCCTGACATCATTTGAATGTGTTCGGGCCCTGCTTCGGCGACACAAAGTGACATCTCCTTGTAGGTGGAAACAATGCGTTTTCTCAAGTTACCTCCGCCGCCAGCTGAATATCAATCATCAGAGTTTCAGAAGGAGCGACGCTGGACCGAAGCTGCATCGGTTGCACTTCTGAGCAGGGATCATTAAATCAGTGTAGTAGTTGCGTGTGGTCTTGGATAATTTGGTAAAGGCGCGCAGTATTACGGCTATAAAAACGCTGATAAAATCCTATTTGACAAATGGAGCATAGCAGGCACAATGTGACATTGGCATCACCACAGTTAAGACATCGTCTCACAGCTTAAGCCATGCTCTAAATATGAAGTCTTAACTAAATCTCTCAGCTTATCTGATAGCAGACACTTCAGGGAAAGTGCTGTGGCTATGAGTTTTCATCCCCACTGTCACTGATTTGTTAGGGCCACCTTCACTGCTGACACTTATACTCTCCTCCTCTCCTCTCCTCTCCTCTCCTCTCCTCTCCTCTCCTCCATCCCGCCACAGCTTCTCCTCCATCCCTCCTTTCCATCCATATTACCATGGTCGGCTGCTCCCCATCTCCTGTGGGGATTAGCAGGCTAAACACAGGGAGAGGCTCAGTAGCATATGGGAGTCGGTTCCTCCTCGGATCGTAAATTCATCCATGATTGAGGGGAGTGACGCCAGGCCCCTACTGGGCAAGCAGGAGTTTCGAGGCACCACGTCGAGTAAAATGACCTCAAACTGACATTAAAGTGACCTTGAGTGGAACTTAGTGTGTCAGCGCTCTCGCTGGAACATGACGATAAGACTCCAGATTAACAGCGGAGACTCGGAGGGGGTCGACACAATCTTCCCGCTGTACAGGAGATTAAAGAAGAGGAGATGCAAGACGCACATGTGCCCGTGCCCACGTTCACATGCATAGTAAAGATGTTTGGTCAGCAGCAGCAGCAGCAGCAGCGACAGCGTCTATTTTCATGTGATTTACTTGGCCTGATAGTATATTCTGGTCGTCATTGACAGGCCATTAGGCTAGGTGAGGAATGAAGGTAGAACTTGGAGAAAGATGGTTTAATCTGCCTAATGCAAAAACACCATTAAGGCCTTCCTTCAACATCCCACTTGAGGCCAGAAGTTTAACTTTATATTTCTCTCATTAACGATACGTGGGAGATCATCAAAGATTAAAGTTGCAGCAGCTGTTCTTGCTGTTATAAAAAAAAAAAAGCTACAGGGGGGACACAGTTTTATAGTCAGGGGTCACAACACTGATTTCCCTTGACATTGAGTGCGTATCTAAAAGTGGCATGCAATTAAATAGATTTTCTCTTCTCAGAATGACTTTAAATATTTTGGAGACCACAGGAAGTATGCACGGCAGTATTTTATGGCGGGAAAAAGCAAATATTTGAGAAACTTTTTTGCATAATTTAGCTGTGGACCACTTCCTGTAAGTTATCCTCAGACTTTAACAAGATGAGTTTATAAAGACAACACTGAACCCACTGAATGCCCGATGCTGTGCGCTGTAAGTCAAAGTTATGGTAAATCCCACGTCCTCTGCTGTTTGCTTTAACCCTCTGATGCAAATAATTTTTCTTCCTTGTTTTCTTTGTGTCCAGGGGATGTGAATCAGCTCACTATCAGTCATGAAGCTCTGACGGAGATGAACCCCGACTTATCAGGACTTCTGCTCTGTCAACAGAAAGACAGAGATGTTTCACGCTCTGCATAAAAATAATGCCCAGTATTGTTAAAGGAAGCGCTGCGGCCTAATCAACAGTGTAATTATACTCGTGGAAAATATTATGTCATGTGTGGCAATGATTGGTGCATCGCAATCAGTAAAACGCAGCTCCTCTGGCCGAGCATGTGAGGTACAGCGAGTGATTTTAGTCAAAGTAAAGAGAAGGACGTAGATGATCTCACACAGCAGACATGATGTTATGGATTACAAGAGCAAAGGCACAGTTCAACAAGACATTTAAATAGTTTCAGCGACTTTACTCCCTGGTGCATAGTTTGTCTTCTGTTTTGATTCATTATCACACATCTATCTGCTCCTCCTTCATCCAGCTCCGGACTCAGCAGTTTCTCTTGTGTTTCCCCCCCAATCAATTCAACTCTGAGTCGCAGCCATTGTCTAAATGAAGCCAGTGTCTCTGAGAACCAGCTCCTAATAGAAGTGATGTAGTAGGCATTAGGCACGGCTGAGGGCTGTTAGCAACACCTCGGTACGTACTTCAGGATCTGAGGAAATTCTTTAGCAGGTACAGCTGTGGTTAGTAAACAAGTGGGGTAAACTCCAGCCTTTTTATTTATTTCTCTAGAGACCAGATTTTTAGAATTTGAGAAGAAGAACAACTTTTTTCTGTGTACGTACCTGTGGGCAATAAGAATGAAACTGAAAAGTTTTAATCAGCTCCCCTGTACTGGTGAGTGTTGCGTGCAGCCGCTGCACCAAGGTGCATCAATAAACTACAGCACTCCAAAAAAGAAAAAAGTGGTGCACTTGGAGGGTGCAACGATTCAAAGTGAGCATTCCTTGGGCGGGTTTGAAGGGGAAACATACAGTATTTTGTATTCAAAAGACACTTGTATTTTTTGAAAGGTACAAACCGTTCTAAATTCAGATCTAGGCACATTTCCTCTCAAACTGTAAGCTCAATTTGTTTTATTTTGACACTGCTTACAAGCAAGGCTACTGGGCAACAGTAACTGGTTCTCATTAAAGACTGTTCCTTTTCACGTTACATTTGTCTTGTGTTGCTGTAGCCAAGCTGAAAACATGCCCAAAGGGGTTCTCATCACTCACATACTAGCTGTAGCAAGACTGGCAAGCGGCAGCTCCTTCAAGGGTACTCAGCAACAAAACATTTTTATACCATGTTTTCCTCTGCAAACACAAAAGAGTTCCTCTTCACCTGTCAACATGATTATTCAGTCCAGTGTTTCCCGCTGAATGCAAACCGGTGGTCTTACTTTCCCACATGGAGCTGTGGGAAGTCTTGAGATGCGGGACAAAGGGGGCCTACAATCCTGCCGGGATTACCTCATGCCTTTGGTCCCTGAAGTGGCCAGTCAGTCTCTTTCTCCCCGCTCTTAAAAAACAAGCAAGGAGTTGCAGCGAGCATTGAAGGGAAAGAGAAAGCATCTAAAAAGAGAGGAAGAGCGGAGTGTTGAGTGGGTCGGAGCATAAAAGGTGCTGGTAGGGAAACAGACTGAGAGTGTAAGGTCAAAAGAGAGGGAGCAAGAAGAGGGGAAAAGCAGGAGAAGGAGGGGGGCGCTCTAACGTTTAGTATTCATCCATGTTTGTATGATTAGGCCAAGTAGGGCAATTAGTCGGCGTGTAGAAGAGAGATTGGGTTCGAGCACAGGACTACTGATTCACACGAGAGTTTCCTCGGGGGACACGGCTCACCTGGTGTGAACCTCCCGTCCAGCGCTTCAGGGCAGCTGACTGCGCGCAGCACTCAGCATGGCAACTCAGACATATTTATGACAAGGTTCCCACCTACTTCCACTACATTTAAGCCTGTGGCTACTAACCCTGTTGGTTGTTTACCCCCAGTGAGTCACCAAAGGAAGTCCTGCAGTCTGATTTGAGTTGTATTTCATCACTCCGTGTTGCAGTGCATTTAGATTCTTCTCAGTCGTGGGCGATATTTTCATTATATTCTCGGAGGAGACTTTTTACTTCTCCTGCATTAAACTGGCCTGTAATAGTAAATGTCTTTCTTTTTTTTAATTTCATATTTGGAGTTGTGTTTTCGGTGTCCTGACAAAAGTAAGTCCAGTAATACCTGTTCTGTTATCTCTGTTTTGGTGTTCGCTGTCTCTGGAGAAAACAACCTGGTTGTTAAGCTGTTAAATGACTCACTTTATTGACTAGCTCTTTGCAGGTAGCGTACAATTAGCGTTAGTTTTTCTGAGAGCGGCTGTCGGAAACGGAGCTAATGAGAATAGAGAGGGTTAATTGATAGTTTACCAGTCGAGAACAATACAACCGAAACAGTGAGTTTAAGATGCTAACAGGTTCCACACGGTTAAGGGGGAACTACTACAATTAATCCTGCTCACGTTACACCAGAATCATTTGCTCCATCCACATAAACACATCGATTCATGCAGATTTAAAGCTGACACCTGAGAGTTTTTAGTTTGTGCAACTAATCCTCTATGCAAGGTTTTAAAGATGAAAACAGATAACAGCAGGAGAGAGATGAAAAAAATGTGACCTATCGCGTAAACCCTGCGAGGATTAGTTGTGTCATATTAAACGGGTAGTTTTAACCAAACAACCTGATTGCAGCTTTCATTTGTTATTTACCTAATCCTCATTTTTCCATGTTCAGTAACATCATCTACTGCTCACTAAGTGCCCTACGTATTTACCTCTTGAGCTATATGTAGAATAAGCTTGTTAACCAGCACGTCTCATTTCACTCCAGGCAAAAAAAAACTGCACTGATTTTATTAAACAGCAGGTGCCTTCATATACGCATCTTGCCTGAATTTACTCAGTGTCAACACAGCTTTTCTACTCAAGTTGAATACGGGAGTTAAAGAAAAGCCCTGATTAAATTAACATCTCACTTAAACAAAAAATGGGATCTTCAGAGATTCCCTGTGAAAAAGAAAAAAAGAAAAAAGAAAAAGCGACTGCTCAGAATCAGTGATGAAATCTAAATGCAAGCTGTGGCAACTATCATTTCAGTATCAAGCTGTCTCGGGGCGTCAAGTGTTTCAAATCATAAATGAAATGGAAAAACAGCTAATATCTAACCGAACTGAGCCTCATTGATTTTACCCTGAGAGCATGAAAAAAAAAAACGAGAAAATCACTCTGCGAGCAGCATGAAGCCCGAGACTGTGGGTTTAGCAACTTAACCTTGAGGTGATGAATAAGTTTTCTGTCACTGGATGAGAACATTGGTGCCTCACGGTAGCCGAGGACTGAAGACCGCAAAATATTTGTAGTGTTCAGAGGGTGATTTTCAGTGAAAGGAGGTCAGACTGTTGCTGACCTATAAAGAAACTGGAATAGCTGAAAAAGAAACTCCTGAAGAAAAATCAAGACAAGTAATAATTACACTCCCGGTTCCCTTAAAATCAGTAGTGAATGCCAATTTTAATTAGAATATTTTCATAAATTCCTATCAGCAGATTTTGAGATAGAACAGTAAATATAAAGCATCTGTAAAAATGCTTTTTGATCGATGTAGACCAGGGGTCGGCAACCTTGAACACTCAAAGTGCCATTTGGACCCGTTTCCCATGGAAAAGAAAACACTAGGAGCCACAAAACCCCTTTGAAATCTAAAATTAAGACAACACTGCATATATCGTTTTTACCTTTATGCTATGTATTTAAAAGCAAACTGGTGTGTTGTATTTATGAAATCAATGAACTGCTACAGAGAAAACTACATTTTATATCTGCAACAAAAACATTTTTAACTCCAACAACAACAAAAAAGACGCTGGGTTGAAGGTTACCTTTAAATAAAATACTAAATATCGATTAGAATTACCCTTGTATATATGAAATAAAAAGCTGATCTTAAATTATCCACCTGCATCAAACTAAAAATGTCGTCTGGTTGTCCTGCTGGCTGCAGCTGGGACTGCTGACCAGACTGCTGACCACCTGTGAGCTCTTTGGGACGGGAGGAGCTCACGGCAGCACCGTTGGGGACAGTAACTGCAGAACGATACGTGTTTTCACGTCAGAGTCTCCAAAACACCAGAAAGAGTCGCTAGATCTGTTGCTAGTTGCTTTTAGCCAAAAAAAATGTAAAAAATAAAAATAAATCGCTAAGAGGATTTGGAAAGTTGCCAGATTTAGCAAGAACGTCATCAAGGTGGCAACACTGCACATGCCTGCGAGTGTCGCACATCAGCAGTTATGACACATATTTTGAGCAAGTTCACAAAAATCTCCAAATTTAGAATTGCATTTTAAAAACTAACGAGCTAAAATAAAATACATTTAAATTAAAATACTCACTATTTATTTTCCAAAGCCACAAGGAGCCGCAGCAGAGGTACGAAAGAGCCGCGGGTTGCCGACTCCTGATGTAGACGATGTGAATTAATATCAGTTAAAGTGGAGAATCATTATAAATCCTGCCTGAACAAACTTTCATGTTTTTACAGCATCGATTGCAAATGAAAAAATGGACGAATGTTTAGAATTTAAAGACAACCCCGTCGTTCAAAAGCAGTTTTTCTGTTTTAGTGATGGATGGACCAGGCGTCGTTTTAAGTGCAGTTTCAGGTGCTTGTACTTATCCATTGTATTGTACACTTCTATTTTATGCTTTTGACTTCCACTCTGCTATATTTGAGAGGGAAATATTTTACTCTTTGCTCCTCTGCATTCGTCTGACAGTTACACTTGGTTTTTGCATTAATATTTAACATACAAAGCTGTGCTCGCACAACGCTATATCAGGTAGTAAAATCGGTTTTGCCCCAAAAATGCCTCAAACAAACACGACCTGATCGCTTGTAGTTATCGTAAACTCTGAAAAGGAACATCCTCCATGATGACTATTTATTAAATACTTTGATTTTATGCAAAGTTTTGAAAGCAAAACTTTTGCTTTTTATGTTATGATGTAACTTTTAGCTATGTAAATGATCCAGACCTCAGACAATGCTCACCATTGTTCTTGTGATGAGCTGATATCCGCTACCAAACACCTCCAACCTCGACTCAGCATCCTATTATGCGACTTCTACGGTGATATGTGACACAGCTGACCAACCTGCAGGCATCTGTAGGAGGGTGTCAGCCACAAACTCTACCCGATTATCATTTTCGCAACTTTATGCTTTGAAATAACGCATCAGCACATGTTCAGCAAGTCAGTAAGCGAACATATTTCAAGCACATTCACTATTAAATATGCTCCTATACAGTGCATGATGAAAACACAACAATTTGCCCTTGAAAAGTTTTTCTGTGGTTACAGCGCAGCATCATCGCAACTGCCGAACGCACTTAATGAGATGAATATATGCATTTAATGTTATTTATTCAACTGTTTATGCGTGCATTAATGCAGTCATACATTCATTTATTGCACAGCCCCCATTTAAACCTCATCAAACATGCCGTGCATATATACACACATTTCCAGAATTAATTCATATTGGTATTTCATATGAGACATGAAATGAAAGTTTTTCTTACGCCTTCATATTGTACATATTTTTCGCGTTAGTGTGCCGAGAGCGTCATATGTCTGCTGTTATTGTCGTGCATACATTTGGTTTTTGTTACGTTTGGTTCGATCCATATTTATTTCCACTGACACATGTGTGCTATTCTCAGTCGGCCCCCAGTGCATGCGCATTACTCAGAAGCTCACTGAAGCTGGGTCCATCTTCGGTGACATCTGCCATCAGCAGTGCATGACTGTGGAGAAATCTGTTTAAATCTACAGGGCACTGTACTGAATGGTTCCCATTGATCTACATTTGCCTGACACTGTGACTGACAGAGCCAATCAGCCTATCATGGCCCTGGAGACGGACAGACACTCATTTACAGGTGAGATGAGGTGGGATGAGTTTGATTGATTGACAAACTGTCACCGAGCCACTGGGGCATTACAGAACCATCTCGGCGCGGCACAAGACCAACATTATGTTGGTGTATGAGCGCGTGCGAGTCGGCCGCTTTTTGCATCAGTGTGTGTGTGCATGTGTTTGCGAGTGTGGGTGGTCAAGCCTTATACAGATTACCCACCGCACCTTGAGTGTGGTGACAGGTAAAGAATCAGGCTGTCAGGTTGGCCCAGCCCACTTCTTCAAAGACTGGCAGAATTAAATAACCTATCAGGCGGGGGACTCTGACAGGAGGCTGCCAGACGAGAATCATATACACTCCACACGTAGACATGCACCCACGGATGTACACATATCCGCACGCCCAAGGTGTTTCTCTCTCTCCTCTGCCTGTGTGTTTGTACAGTCGCTTTGTAAAACCAGTGTTCCCTCTTCTAAGGTCCCTCAATCTGCCTTTCCCCCCCATGCTCTCTCTCTCTCTCCCTCTCTCTCTCCATCCTGTGGTTCAGCGTGGGATTCAGCAGTGCCATTACTCAAACACAGCCTGTCAGGACAGATAACAGTTGTTTGTTGTTTAACGCTGTACAGAGAGCTGCATGGCAAGCCAAAATCTGGAAACATTTTTTATCCCCACAATTTTTTGCATGATTTCACATTCAGCATTTTATATAGCTGGTTCAAACTGGCTTAAAGCCACAAACCTGGGGATATTTCTTTCCCCCCTCCCACCCCCCGCCTCCTTTTCCAATGTGCAGTCATATCATATCTCAAAGATCATAATTAGGAGAGAGGAAAAAATTCGAAAATGTCTGGTCAGCATATTTAGATATCCATCACAGAGAAGAAAGGCTTCCTAAATAGCTTGATTTTTCTCTCAGCTATTAACTACCTGTTTCAAAGCTTCGGTCTGTATTCGTTATACAGTATTTCTTTGCCTTGGCACTCTTGAATTTTTGCTCTGGTGGGTTGTCCATGAGGTTTCACATGACTCAGATTTTCCCAGACATGTACTGCCCCCATGTGGCCGAGATGTGTAGAGTCAAACAGACAGGGCAGGGGCATTTAAATACAACACTCTATACTGTAAAAGACAAAGTGCATAAATGATTTAATTCAGATTTGTTTCATTTTTACCGAGTATCATTGGAAGCTGTCAATGAATCTGTCTAGTGCCTGGAAATTGCAGTAACCAGCATATGAACATAGAACTAGTATTTGTATGTATGTATAATTTGGTTTATTTCTATTTTTGTTCTACTTTCCTTAAATGTTTGCACTATCTTTGCTACTGTAACACTGCAAATGTTGCCACTGTCAGATTAATAGAGGGTTATCTTATCTTAATGTAGTATAACATTTAGTAGTTGAGTAACTGGTGTTGAAAAATACCCAAACAGGAAGTGAAAATTGAATTTATATCATGTTTTTTTGTTCCATATCAGCAGGTCATGTGATTAAGCAGTTGTTTACCTTTCAGCTTAGTGGCGTGTTAGCAGGTCAGCTGCCCCCAAGTGGCAGAAAAAAGTAAGTTATTGCTAAATAATAATCTTAATTCAATCATTTAGAAGTTAGGTTGGGTTTGAAGCAAACAAATAATTGATTCTGAACCATAAATGTTTGAAACACCATCTTATTCCAGAAGGACTCCACGCTACCTCAAGTTGACAAATGTAAAAGCCTGTATCGACAGCAACTCCAGCATAAATAAATCAGCCTGACCTTGACCTGGCAACGCTGACTGTGTTTCATGGACGCTGTAACACTGGATTACGCTGATGAAAAGTCTCTGCTGTGTGTCTGTGTGCAGCGACTCTCGCTGGGTGGTCGGGTGCAGCGTTGAGGTTTTCGTGGGAGAGGAAGCATGTGGCATTGCCGTTTCCTGACAGTCTGGTTTGGTGTGTGTGAGTGTGTGTGTGTTATTGATGTGCTGTTGACATGTTACTGTGAGGCCTGTCACACTCCAGTGGAACCTGTTTCTGCAGAACACCTGTTGCTGACTCTGGCAAAAAGATAATGTCCTCTCTATGTCGAAAACAGCGAAAAAGTCAGTCTGATTATTGACGTATTGTTCACATATAAACCACATCTCTTTGTTTTATCGTCTTCTTTTATCTCCTTCCATTTTCTTCTATTTTCTTTTTACACTGAGAACCCAGAAGTCGACTTGGGGATATAACATAATAGTTGTGAAAAGAAGAGAACAGGCCAACAATCCAGCTAATGCCGCACCACGTCCACTATTAGCCAGAATGTCTACTGACACGTTCTGCCAGCACATATATTCTCATTCCCGTGTTATTCCTTGTGTCCAGGCATCTGCAGGCCCGGTCCTTGTGCATTTAGATTATTTTGGACCCTGAGCTGTTTTACCAAGTGCAGTAGTCCCCTGAATGAGTTTCCCACCTTTGGTTTGGCAGACAACGTTTCCTGAGAACTCCCCGTGATAATAACCCCAGCACCAGGAGATGATTTTTAGCATAATAAATGGACAGACAAAGAGACAAAGACACGGCCTGAAAGGGGGGAAAGTATGTAAGAACACTGCTCCTTAAACTTTAAACTCCTGGCACACATGCATTTAAAGGAAAGAAGAAAAGAAAGAAAGAAAAAAAGCAGATTGAATTTCCTTTAAGAAGACAAATCCATTTTTTTTAGATTAGCAAAAAGCAGTATTGATTTACCACCAGTAGATGGCAGTAATTCAAAAGAGCCTCTATCACATGAGTGGATTGCAACCCTTCATTTGTAGTTGTTTTAATGTTTTAAAATAAGGTATGCATTGTGGTTTCAGTGTTCAGCTGGACAAAAGGACTTTAATCTTTGAGTATCTTATGAAGTCAGTTAATGCACCAAAAAGAGAGCTTTGAATCCCCTTTCTTTTTGCGCATGAATCCAAGAGGTCTACACAAATTTCCATAGCCAGGGACATGCCAATAATAATTCTGCGTATTGCTTTTGGCCACAATATTCTCTTCTAATAACAATCTTTGCCTCCATTCCCAGAATGTAAACTGGAGAATTAAAGTGGAAAAAAAAAAACATTAATTCAAACAGATGATGTCTGGCTATTGCCGCTGCAGTTTCCCCTCATGAAGATGTGTAGTGCTCTTACCTTTCAATAAAACAAATGACATCATCTGAAACCCACCCCCATTCACTGTAAAATTACAATAAAATACTGGCAGCTGTGGATGCTGCTGTTTTACTGTACTTTTTTTTTTTTTTTAACAGAGTTCCAACTTTAATCTACTTAAACAGCAAAGTACCACATAACTGATTACAATACTCACCTAATTCAGCACTGGAGCGGCCAGATGGTGCTAGAAGTCACACACTTAGTGAAATGGAACTGATGTGAGTGCAGTGAATGTGTCTCGAGTGTTTGTAAAGACCTCTGTGTGTGGATGATACAGGCGCTGGTGAATCAGTACGACTATATTATGAAGACAAAACAAACACACCCAGCAACTCCATAAAAATATTGAAAAGTCTGGTAATGGATACAAGAAATTTTCCAAGTCATTAAATATACCTTGGGGGGCAGTTAAATCCATCGTCTAGCATTGGAAGGAATATGGCACATGTGTAAATCTGAGTCCTGAGTGATTAGAAACAAACTAGTGATGGGAGGCCACCAAGACAAGCGCAAACAACAACTGCTGCCTGTTCGTCATCAAAGCTTTATGAGAAAGTGGAACAGAGTTTGGATGAAGCAGAGTTCGCCAGAGGGCGTGTGAGAGACTCTGAAGCCAACTGGAGGAAGGTTATTTGATCTGATGACACCAAAATTGAGCTTTATGGCC